>NW_010512631.1:26971-43308 GCF_000687285.1 Phaethon lepturus | reverse complement strand
TAAGAGATGGAGATTCTCCTTGCAGTCAAGCACAAGTCCAAGACAGACTCTCCTGCCATCATACCACTTGCGTGCAAGCATGTTGGCAGGCACAGGCTTAGATAAAGCTCTGGAGCTGTACTGGGGATGAAGATGAAGTTCTTGTATCGTGCCTTAGTATAAATCCAATCTTTCCTCCAACCAGCCATGGTGTACTGGGCACAAGCAGGGCTGGTTTCATGCCAGCTCACTTCAACACGCCTTATCTCCAGCGGAGCCCTTCTACGCACAAAGCTTTAATTTGTTGCATTGGAAAGGGCAACATTCAAGACATGAATCAATACTTGGTCCCTGACAGATACTTATCTAATCTGCTAAAGAATTCCAAAAATGTATGGCCTCTGCACACAAATTCTCTCAGCCCTTTACTGCCTTAGTCTTTGGGAAGTTTTGATAAAAGCCTAATCTGAATCCTTCTTGCTGCAATTTTAAGGCCATCACTCCTTGGCCTATCCAATAAGGACATGGAGAACAAATAGCTCCCTACTACCCTGCTGCAGTTTTCACATATATTAAATCCATTATCAAGTCTTGTGAGAGCTCTGAACCTGAGCAGCAAGTGTTTTAATATCCAGCAATGTGGATGAACTTAGCATGCTCAAACTGCTCCGTGTCCTGGGCATATGTTAGTAGCACAGACAAAGCAATTCCTAGTCTCATGTCTAACCTACACACTAAAAATTAAAACCCAAAGGCTGTATCATAAAGCATTTGCAGAGGTGACAAGAACTGAGTTGCACACACAGGGAATGCACTGGTATTTCCTAACTTGGGGGGGGGGGGGGGGGGGGGGGGGAGGAGATTGTATTGATTGCAAAGTCATCTGTTCTAGGGGGGATTTTGGTACAAATTTCCAAGGCTGGTTTCACTAAAAGAAAACAGTAAACCGTTAACAACATTTGCTTCCTCCCCTCCTCCAGCAGTAGTCTGTACCATGAACTTTTCACATTGCAGCCCGCATGTCAGGAGAGGAAGGCAGTGACCTGCAGGGGATGGACTCAGATCCATGTTCTCAGACCCTCCAAGTATAGCAGATGCTATTCTTGCTACTTTTTCTCTCTAGCTATTATTTTAACATACTCAAAATATCTCCCGAAGAAAACATTCAACAGAAATGACAGTTTTTAGCAGTTCAAAGCACAGCTGATCCTAACAGAATTTCATGAAGAAAATGCTGGGGGGGTTTATTAAAAAGCTTTCCTTACAGAGTTTGAAGGGCCAGTTACAACGAAGAATGTGTTATTTCATATTTTAAAAAGACCGTACAAAGAATCTTGTACAATGAAAGGTACTAGGCATCCAACATATATATGTTTGCATGTACATATGTATGTATGGATCAATACTGACCCTATTGCATACCTTGCGTATGCAGTATTTTTACTTAGATCATCAGAGTTAGCACATTACAGTACATATGTATCTATACACAGCACAGACAGAATGGGGGAAGGGGAGATGAAACATGAACACATACCCACTGCTAGGGAGGAACGGAGCGATGAGGTTGCTTTAATACACACTCTGAGAAGATGAAGACTTAGGAGGCAATACCTCTGTCCCATTGGTAGGTATTGGGACCTACCCATATCTCTCCTGGATATAGGAGAGCCAAGGAGAAAGGGACAGATGGGATTAATACACACTCTGAGAAGATGAAGACTTAGGAGGCAATACCTCTGTCCCATCATTACAGCCAAGGAGAAAGGGACAGATGGGAGAAAAATATCAAGCATGCAGAGAAACAGGAGTGAAAACAGCAGGCGGTCAACACAAAGAAACAGTAATGCATTTGTTAAAAATATTAACTGTAGAAGTTTGGGAATTTGCTGCACTTGTTCTTTTCTATCTGCCTCACTCCCTCTATCCATGATCTTGCCCACTGCTGCCCAAGTACTACTGTAACCAAGAACAGAGATTCACAAGTTAACAGGCTTGAACAGGACAGATCTAAACTACTAATGTCTCAGTATTTGACATTATATAGAACATTCTGGCAGTGGGACAGATGCACCACGTTGCTTTTGCCTAAGGCAGCTTATAGCAGACTTTGTAACAGAGACACATCTTCACTCTAGTCTGCTAAGAAGATTTTCTTTCTCCCATTATATCACTAGCAGTATAAACCCAGTCATCACTTATGAAACACGAAGGAAGCAGACAGGGGTTTTCCCAAAAACGCAAACATGGAAAACTCATCATGGAATTAGAAAAACCATTTGAGCCCCAGAAGATACTTAAAAATGAATTTATTTGCAGGACATTGCTGCATTTATATAGCTGGAAGAAGCAAAGAACGGTATGAAAAGAACTGTTTTAAAAGACTGCCCCAAACTCACTCTGCTCATATGCCTGAGGACTAGGATTTCACGCTTTGACAAGCGAACTCCCAGATTTTCACTCACTCTGGTAAAACAGGTCTGTGAGCTGGTGCCAGTGCCTTGCTGTTCATTTGCCAAGATGCATCATCGATAGCAAACCTCAAAGTGCTTCAAAGCCTCTCGTACAGGAGCACAAATAACTTTACCATCCAGGTGCAGGTGAATTCTCAACCTAGCGCAGTAGCTCTGCTTTTATAGCCAGAGATGTGTCACCAGACAAGAGCCACAGCTGACCACAAATACATTCTTGATTCTCTGAACTGCATCAGTTGCCAAGATCTGTGCAGGCAGTCCAGTCTTGACCCCTATTTCACTAGAATCTAGAGTCAGGGCCAGAGCAAACCGCAGCTGGGTCTACTTCAGTGCTAATGCTTACATTAACTTGTGGAGTGGTGGTCTTCACTGCCGCAAGAGGAGCACAGAGGCTGCTCCAACCCCTTGATTCCCCTTCGGTCCAGGGAGAAATTCAGGCCAGTTCTCTGAACTAGAGAAAATAATCTGATCGAGCCCCCCCTTTTTTTTTTTACCCATTTAGTAACATTTGCTACGTCACTTTTGGGGTCAAATGGAATAAGTAAATTATTCCAACATATACTTACAAATTTAAAAGTGCATTTTCTCTGGATAAGAACTGTGCTTATACTCAGGAGAAGTGAATTTTACTTTCTGTTGCACTGCTAGCCAGTGAGATGATCCTGGCAGACTCTGTACTCCTTACTAGCTCAAATTACCTATCTGTTCAATACATACACTAGTGCCTTTGTCCTTTACTCATTGAAGGCCACTAAAGGAAAATATTTCGTAAACGAAGTATAGAGTAATACACTAAATTACTTTCATGGCAGTTAAATTCATCTTTCAGAAAGGGTAACAAACTAAGAATGAGGTCTGACTGGATGAATTTTAAACTAAAGGAAAATATTTCGTAAACGAAGTATAGAGTAATACACTAAATTACTTTCATGGCAGTTAAATTCGATCTTTCAGAAAGGGTAGCAAACTAAGAATGAGGTCTGACTGGAAGAATTTTAATTTACTGCTTTGATAAATTTTGTAGTCATCTAAGACCTGATTCAGTACTGCATCAGTGCCACAGGCACTACATTCAAAATGAGTAAGACGTTTACAGATACAAAAATGTAGCATAAATATACTAAATAGATAATCATGTGCAAGAGAAGAACCACCCTCATTAAAAAACAAAAAACAAGGCACAGACACTAAAAGCCTTGGCTAATGTTGTGTAGGAACCCATGATAAGATGAGAATTCACTCAACGCCAGAACTCCAGTTCAGTATCCCAGCCAAATGCTACTCTTCACCAAACAGCAACCTTCAATTTCTCATGTGACATGTAGCACATGCAGAAGCTGCAGGGACAGCTACATCACAGCTCCATCCCAGCCTTGGGTCCCGTTCTGCTTCCACAGTTTGCCACCTCCACCAACTGCATTACTTTAATCACTTCTGAAGCAACGCTGCAGACCAGATGAGTGTAATGATCCGTTCTTCTGGGTGGTAGGAAGAACATTTTAAACCTGTTTTACCACGAAAGCCACATTTGTAGGCACCAGAGATAAAATTTAAAATTTGGATTCCATGAAATAGCTCTGTAAAGATAATGCAGTTCATTAGGGAATGGAGCTCTGCAGGACAACATCATTCAGCCAGAAAACAGAAGCTGTGAATTAACATCAACATTTTTCTATTTTCCAAGATACTTAGTATAATTAGTAATAACAGAAAAGCCATGACTGCAAGCTAAGCACCACACAGTCCGCATGAAGAAAGTATTGTGTGACTGAATCAAGGCAACACAAAACAGCAGTTGGAAATTAAATGCCTTGTGAAATTTGCACTGTTTAAACTAATCAGTTCATTGTGTTAACGGATCCATGATAACACCATCCACTTAGTGCCTTGGTAAGTGAGCTCTTCTCTAATCCTTCTCCTTTTTCGCTAGCTAGCACTTTCTCCTGTTCTATGGCATCAAACTAGGATGTCACAAATAAACGGCTGAGATCTAATTACAGAGGCAGAGCATGCCAGGAAAGAAGATGCGCAACACCGGAAAAGAACTCTCAGCATTATCACAAAGAGGCACGTAAGGGGGAGCTGGGTTGGCGAGGAGTGGGGCTAGTGGGTATCGCAAAGCTGCGTGAAAAGCACAGCGCATGTGGTCTTGCTGCATCTTCAGCCTTGAGACTTAAGAAGCCTTCACAAAAAAATGTTTAAAAATCACTACACCATCACATACACTGATGCTTTGCCATTAGTCTTCAGTGATGAACAGTACTGCAGTACAGTAAGTATTGCGAATAAATACAACAGAGTGAGGTCAGACAGCCCATTTAGCTCAGTCCACTTATCTGCTCAAAGACAGATTCTTAAAGTTGCTCAACAGCCACAAAAAAACCAGGATTTTCAAAGGCACCCAGATTCTTCTTAGTGACCACAGCAAAGAAGCTGGGTTTGCCAAAGGCAGGAGGAAGAGCTGCTGGGTGCTCCCCTCCTTTCAAAAATTCATCCTCAGGATTTAAGAGCCTCGACAAAAACTGAGAACTAATGTCTTTCATTTTCTTCTTTTTTTTTTTTTTTTTTTTCTTTTAAATCCAGTCAACACAATGTTTGGGTGGTGGCTGATGCTGCAAAGATCTGGCATCTACAACGTCAGAAAGGCACATTTTGCCTTACAAAACCAAGAGCTTTTTGCTTTCTTTTAAACATTTGCTATATATACATGAATATACATAATAGATATACATAAATGCATTTTCACATCATTGATGCCTGGTGAGCTAAAATTAGGTTTGTGGCACAGGCATAAACCTTCCGTCCTTCATCCTATTCTGATCCAGTGCCACTAATATTTTGCATTTCACAAGTGAGAACATAGTGGCTAATTATCACAGCTGCACAACTCCTTCAGTGTCAGCTTCCCCACCTGTGCATTTAAGTGAGAGGATGAAGACACTCATCTCTGTGAGAAAACTGTTTGACAGCAAAAATGAAATCTCAGGCTATGGTAAAATAGTAGTAACTTCATTTTGCAGACAAGGGAAGTATAAATTATGAAAGATGAAAAGTAGAAAAGCCATGGGTTTAATGGAGGGGGCACAAAACTGGAAGTTAACAGGCCCCTGTAATAATTTTCAGTTACTCACTTTGCACTAGCATAAGTGATTAAGTAACATGAAAGACATAGAAGAATAAACCCCAGTTAAAAATCAGCCTTCAAACTGTACTTGGGTTTTTGGGATTATCCCGAGACCTGTCTCTGAGACCCTTGTATCTTCCCTCTGCCATGATGAAATAGATACTATTATTACTATATATTTATCTAATTTTCCTTTGCTTTTAAAATACCAGAGCGTAGGCTTTGCAGGGCTTTTTGAATTCCCAGGGCTTACCAGAAGCTCATACAAAGTAACTAACCCACAGAAAATTCACAGCCTTCCTATAGCCTTCACATAGGCTGAACTTACTGCTGTTCACACTTCAAAGGCAGAACTCGCAAGCTACGAACTCCTGTGAAGGGAGTTTTTAGGTGAAATCTTCTAACCTGCGCAAAATCAGGATAGATGATAATAAGGTACCTCACACTTGCACCCATATAGCTGGTTTGGCGAACTTCACCGGACAAGATATAAATTAATTCCAGTTACTAGCAACACTACTCCCCATTTAAGAGTTTGTACACGAACATGTATGTGGGAGGGGCAAGAAGTTTAGATTAGCTTTTTACTTATAATTAGACTTAGTTTCATGGTGGAACTCTTGGATACCAACTTCAAAAAGCTGGTATGAAAATATGTAATCATCGTGTAAACTATTATAATTCCAAAGAAACCACTTACAGCCCTCTACTACAGCACGCACTTCCTTGTTATTTCTCAGTATAAGTATTTATGACTGCTAATTTCCATGAGTAATGGCTACAGAATGAGCTCTGTAAAGGTTATGAATGGAACACTTTTGCACCCCTCAGTTCAAGACAGACATGGAGAAAGTGGAGAGGGGTTCAAGGAGGGCTGCTAGAGAACACGTTCTGTAAGGACAGAAGGAGGGAGCTGGGTTTGTTTAGTCTGGTAAAGAGGCAGACAAGGAACAATCTCATAGCTGCCTATACTTATCTGAAGGGCAGTTACAAAGATAGCAGAACACATCTTTTCTCAGTCTGGCCAGGAGATATAACAAGGGGCAACAGCCACATATTACAGCTTGTAGAGTTCAAATTGGACATTACAAAGAACCCTTTTTACTAGGAAGGTGATGCAGCACTGGAACAGCTGCCCAAAGAGGCATCTCCATCCTTGAAGATTTTTAACTTGGCTAAACGAAGCCACTGCTAACCTGGTGTTGGCAATAAACCTGTTTCAAACGGAAGATCAGACTAGATGATCTCCCACAAACGCTTCCAATGAATGCTTCCATGATTCTAAAATGGTGCAGGTATCATACACTGAGAAAGACCAGAACTGCTAGCAGGAATCTTTCCTAAATGCCAAAGACCTACGCACTTTCTCATTCCTTGTCTTTGTGAAAGCCATGTCAGATCCTTCCCTTTATCAGTGAGATGGAGCCTATCGTGTCTGACAGTATGACAGCAGTACCAGACTTACTGTAACAAGCCTGCAGTTATTCAGGGCCTCACAGGTTTCCATACAGAGTTCAGTCACTTTTGCAATTAGAACTTTTATTTAAGTGTCTTGGGATCAAAAGGAAACATTTGTCACAGTACACGTTTTTTAATCTGAAAGCTACACTTCTAAAATCTGAAAATATAAAGAGCACAACAGTCCTAAGCAGTCCTTTAGCCTTAAACATCAGCCATCAGTCACTTCAAAAAGTGATTCAGTATAGGGAAAGCAATTAGTTTAATGCATCAAGGATGCACCGGGTGAGTTTACAACACTAATATGATCTGCACCAAAAAAAAAAAATCTGCCTCAGTCCACTGTATTGTCAGAGAGGGAAATTCAATTCCTAATTAATTCATTCTCCTATATTTAGTCGTAGAGGAAAAAAAAGTCTTGTGCTTACAAGCATGAGAATACAAACCTCAGGCCTGGACTTGAAGCTCAATTCTTTTGCATTCAGCTCTGCTACAAGCTTGCCATACAACATTTTGCAAGTCACTTAGACCAAACTTTGTGAAGCAATCCACTAAAGTAAATATATCAATTTCTGAGCATCCAACCCAAAATCAAGGTTTACAATGGAGTTATTGCTGAAGTTTGTTGGAATGGGGCATGCTTGGACTCAATAATCAAGCTGGCTATCTGTCGTACACACACTTGATCATGCTACATAGCAAGCTGGTTTGGACCAAAGCAAAGTCCATTTGATCTATCCTTTCTGTTTACTAACCTATCAATAAAATACAGCCTGTAACACTGCTCCCTCCTAACAGCTGTTCAGAAACTATGGCATTATCCCATTCTGAAAAGCAAGATGACAAATGTGGCACCTGGAACCGTGATGAAGTGTGACTTTTACTTTCAGCACACTCTGAATAACAAATTTTGTGGAGTTGCACGGGCTACGGTCAGAATTGCTGCACTTGTGTGGCCACTAATTAGACGAACCAATTTGTTATAGATGGCTAGGCTATCTTATTGAGATATATGCCTTTGCTTAAGCACTGTCAGACTGCCTCAATTTATTTTTCCTGTAGTTTCTGTTACCCAGCTAAGAGTACAGATTGCTTTACCTGGACATTTCTATATTTTATATTTTAGACATTATTTTTATGATCAACTCTTTGTATTTTCAACCTGAACTTGGAATTCTTTGTGATTGTAAACACTGATTCTATTATTAAAACCCATATTCATCATGTCTTCTGGATTTTGTATTATAATTTCCCTTTTTTAATTTATATAACAATAAGACTTACTAAACATAGGATGTAATACAAACCTTTGAAACTCCCAAAATGCCTAATGGAATCCAGAGAAGGAAGAGAAGCCAATAATCTCAAGGGCTCCTGAGCCCTATGAAGTATTACTCGGGGAAACATGAAGCTCTCCTGGGCAGCAGGAACAATGAAAGGACAGAGAACAGGAAATACTGTCGCATCTCTGTGTGTGACGCGAACAGAATTGAAGAATATTGAAAGAATACCACATTCGCTATATAAATGTTACACGAATTAAGGTTATACTTCTAGTCCAAATGCCAACATAAATACGAATTCTGGCAGAAAACAATACTGACAACAAGGGCTCCTCTCTGTCAAGCCTTCCAAAATGTCACCCTCCTCTTGCAGTCGGCAGAAGTCCTTTAACTGGTTTGTCTTAGTTCAAAAACCTGAGGAAATTTGTAATTTAGAACCGTACTGTGACAGCTCTGACAGGAGAACGTCATCCTACCCCAAAACTAGCAGACATGTTCCATGACTCAAAGAAAACAGCCCTTGGAACAATCTTGAACCATTTTACAACTGTCAGACCGTCCATGCAGAAGATGAGCAAATCACCCAGAAATGTGTACATGCTCTTTATTCTAAAGTTATGCTTTCATTTAAAAATACATCTTTAATTTTTGAAGGACTGTTGGTCATTTGTTTACTTCTCAATGGAAAAGACTTTTCATGTGAACTTCCCATGGAGATTTCAGGGTTTTACAGGGCCCTGTGGACCTGAGGGCTAACGTGGAAGGAAGGAATCAGTGTTCTGTCTTGGCAAAGGTGAGAGACAGAAATCATAGAGATAAAAGTGTAGGAAAGAATGTGTATTGCACCTGTGGGAGGGTCTGGGAAGAGGGTCAGGAGGAACTGCTACATACCACTGCCTGGTTTACCCCTCAGTCCCTGACTCCCCTCTTTATGCACATACTTCAGCAAGCTCATGAGCTTGGGCTCAGATCTACACCAGTCACAGGAGTGGTGTTGGCTCACTGAGAGTTCATCTATTTTCAACAGACTGTGCAGAGATGGACAAGGGCTGCCATATCTCCCAGTAGCACAAGACAGCACCCAAAACTCCACACGTTGCTCTCCGATGCGGTCACAGAGGCTATATCCCTGTCATAAGCCTCTTGCCTTCTCTCTTCTCCTCTGTACTGGAAGCTGCATCATCAGGAGGTGCATCCATGACACTTTCAGTCAAAATAAAAAGAATTTTCAGCTGCCTTTTGCCAGCTACTGGGAGGAGTGGTGTGAAAATTCAGCTGCCATTTTGCACTGTATGATAGTCTGCCCTGAATCTCTCCCAACGGAAAAGATTCTGCTGCCCTTAAGAGAGAAAATGAGGGCTTATGTACCCTCAGCAGAGGTGTCTGTTCTCTACTGTCTTCAGAAGATGCCCACAGGAATTGAATTTCTAGAAGTGGCTGCTTTTCAGACAGAGAGAGAGATATATAGAAGTAGTACTTTCTCTTTGGGGCACAATGAGAGGATTATTCCTGTTGCTATCTTAAATTCAAAAATGTCCTCTTCCAATCATACTTCACTTTTCTATGGGAGCGCTCTGTAGTTTGCAGAGAAGTGACACTCGCAGGTTATAACAGTGAGATGGATGAATCCAAGAGCAGATGTCTGAGCAGAGTGGTTTAGAAATTAGTATTGAGCATGTGCTGATGAGCAGGCCTTGAGGAAGTAAAGTGGAACATAAGGAAGGAAATCTCTGAATTATGACCACTGGCTACCAATCATGAAGCAGCATTATAACTTTTTTTTTTTTTTTTTCTTTTCAATGCATGGAGAAGGTTCTGCAGCTTACCTGTGCCTATTCCTCAAAAAGCTTTTGTGAACCACTGGTAAGAAAGAAAGATAATTTCTTGCTACACACAGGCAAGGCACAAGCCTTCTGGGTCATCATGAGGGAGAAAAGGATTTCATGTATTTGTGAGACAGAAAAGACTACCAACAATCACAGCAGACCTTACTTAGGACGTCACATCCATTCTATCATATTTTGGTCTCAGAAGTAATCCTAGATATGTAGACACAATTTTCTAAGGGGAAAAATCTTGGATCCCTTATAAGGTAAGGAACAACCACAAGACTCTGAAACCTCCAACTTTCTTCTTTGCACAACAGGCTACACAAAATCTCCAAATTACTTGTTTTGTTGTGCCCCTGCCCTTTCATTCCACCAAAATTTTCACAGCTATTGGGATCACAAATAAATCCAGATTAGCATCACTAAAGCTGAATCACATATTGCTGAACAATAACATGCTAAGGGAGAGGTTATGTTTGTTGACAGGTTGATGGTAAATGAGACCACAGTGGCATTGAGTCCCTGTTTCCAGTAGAGCGATGTTACTGCAGCTCACTCCCAAGTGACTGTTGCCACAGATTCATATTTGTGCAGTAAATGAAAGCTTAGCTCCGAGTGGCATTACCAAGAATTTTTTGCTGCATTACATTATATCCCCCAAGGTGCACGAGGACATTAGTTGCAAGTTTTATGACTCACGTGCATTAGAAAAATGAAGCCATTAAATTCTCATAAGCTTTTCAATTTTTCATGTTATATTATTCTAGAAATGCTTTTTGTACCATGGGCATGCACCAGTTCCGAAAACAGCAAAGCCTGACTCTCTTACTATTTAAGTACCCTCCTAGCGTCTCAGGCTGTGCCCTCCCTTTGTTTCAAAATATCCTCATCGTAGGTCCTTAAGGCTCAGGCTGATTTTATTAGAGAGACACAAGTGGCCCTGACTGAGAGCAGTTTCGTCAAGAAAACTATATGCTTACTATTTTCTGTTAGTTGCATCTTATTTTGTACCTTGGGTTTTCTGATTTTGCTTTAATATTTTTCACTGTAGTTCCACTTTCAGCTTGTATTTCTATTCTCTGTCTTTGTATTGAAAACTGGCACCTAAGATGTCTTTTAAAACAATCTATTATCCTCCTTCATTGTCCTTTCTATGAACTTATTACAAACAATCCTACTCACTAGTTTTAGACCTTGTCCACACTGATCTGTATCTGTTTGTGGACTTGTATCACTCCCCCACTCCTCCTGATGTAATTTAAAGACTTTCAGACTGCCATTTTCTTCTTTTGGCTGGAAAACCCCATCTAACACAGTCTTTCTGCCAGGCAGAGGGAAGATTCTAGCTTTTGGCTATTTCTGTTGGTTCCCTTTCAGGCAATTTCTAAGATGCTGAGAAACACGTTCCACAGCTTTATAAGACAGGCACAGATCCATCCACCTATTCTGCCCTAGAATGCTATGAAAACCTCCTATTTTACTTGCTTAGCAAAGTAAAAAGAAAACCTCCAAATATTCCAACTTGTGCCACAGAAGTAGACAAACAGAAATGTACAAACTGGATTAGCAGATGGCTTTGTCAACTACCTCTGCTTTCATGTGAACCTAGCTGGGTAATTAAAATGTGTAAACAGAGATCAGTTAGTACACATTTCCCACTGAACTGCTGAGTTCCCACTCGGTAATCTTCACTCCTCAATTAGTTATTCTTTCCTAATTAAACACAGCTACAAGATGCAGAATCTTCCCTAATATATCACTTAATAAACATTCCAAGCGTTATGATTAAAGATCTTAATATCACAAAAGTGAAAGCATGGACTCAAGAGAACCCCAGAAGCTAAAAATAACCAGGACGATTGATGTGTTTGTTAACATACTTCTGCCTTGTCTGCCCCCACTAACAAGTACTGTTTCAAAGAAGTCACCAGCTTCTCAGTACTGCTTATGCCTGAACATTATTGCCTTTTTATTCAGCTTATAGCTGCAGTCTGTTACACTGTGTCTAGACAAATAAATTTCTGTTGTTTTATGTACTGAAAATACAAAGGAATAAGTGTAGCTCAGCTTCACAGATATCAATCTGCTTAAGTCTCTCTAGTCACCTTTTTAAAAATCAAACATCCTTCACATCATGCTTTTATTAGCGAGGAATTCGATGTGCTGTCACATTACCTTTTCAGCAAATCTGTTTACTTCTCTCGGAAGGTCTCTACAGAGTAGGCTAGTACTGATCAATGTAATGTAATGTAACGTAACGCTGGAACACAATGCATTAAATAATTCTCACCGTGCGCACTCCATGACAAAACTGATGTGAAAACATTAATAAATATTCATCATAAGGGCTGGTTAAAGAAAGCCTCTGGAATTCCAGGCTCACATGCTTAGTCCTATAACCTAGACTCCCTCTCTATTTATAATGAGCTGACCACGCAAATGATTTTATTTGCTCTTTGTAATTGAAATCTATTTCAGAGCTCTAGAATATTTCAAAACCAATAGTTCATATTAAAACAAAAGATCCCTCAATATCTCTAAGTAGACTAGCTGACTGATGTTTGTAAGCCTACAGAATATAGCGGGCAAGCTTGTGAAAATGCACTATTCTTCCCTTTCCCTTCCTTTGCTCTGCCCTGACTGCATTTGGTATGCCATGTTTTACAGCTACTGCATTCACATACTCCTGTGACACTCCAAACTCTTCCTTAAAACCTTATTCCTATTGGCATATTCAAGGAATTCCAGTCTGCAGATTCTGCTCTGCATTTACTGTGCCCAAAGAATGCGTATTGAAAGATGAGATGGAAAAATGCCTTTACTAAAAAGAAACACTCTGCCAAGAATATTGGATCCTGCATTCTTCTAATAAACAATCTACAGTGCCTGAATTTCGTTTGGAAAAGAGATTAAAAGTGCTGCTCATATATTAAGACAGCAAAGAGCTATTCAGACTGAACCAGCTACTCACACCTACCTAGATTTAATGGATTTCTACACAGTCTTAAATACTTTCAGACTATCACCTTGCCATTAGTGGACACACATTTTTGGTGGGTTTTTTTGTCATCAGGAATACACAACTAACAAAACACTGAATTTTCTTGTGTCAGTAGGGCCTCAGAAGACACAGAGGTGGGATTCTGGTTTTGTGTCCGTGTTCACACGCCATTCTAATGAGGCTGTAAGCGCCAGGCCATGCTCACGAGCAGGAAGTGGCTTGTCTCCACACCTAAGCCATCTTTTCATGTTGGGGTCTAAACCTCAGACTCAGTGCAGGTAGCTGCATTTGGCTGCTTTGGCAAGGACAGGAATAAAGGCAGGTCCCACCCACATGTTGTCCAATCAGACCACGCTGCCGAGGTCTCCAAAATAAGAAAATATATCAGCAATTTGAATTTATTAGTCACAATGTGAATTCTCCACAAGAATGGGATTCCTTCTAATACTGCTAAATACAGCACTTCTGACAGAAATATACAAAAGCAAAGAATTTGAAATGGAACAACTAGGACACAGAAACAAGAAAAGTTAACGCTATTTACGATGCCTTACATTTTACTGGAGGGGACAATGGCAAACCTGACTAATGCATCCTAAGAGTCATTATTCAGGACGTAACAAACACAGATGCAATGCACACTAATCCCAGCAGACAGGCTTTGGGAAAGGAAACTTAAGCCAAAATGGGTCTTGCAAGAGATAACACTCTGCTCTTGCCACAGAGTTCTCTCTCCAAATGTGACCAGACCTCAACAGGTGTCACACAGCTTTAGAACTATCTCTGGACACACAGGAATTAAGCATGAGAGACAGGAAGAAGCGTCTGTGAACTGTTATTCAGGAAGAAAGCAATTTTGATTCACCAAAGTGAAGTTGTAAAGACATGCAGCTCTCTACAGCCTACCAGACTTAGACCCTGAGGAGGCCCCAGAGAACAAACAAATGAGAATAAACAAATACCTGCTTCAAAGAGGTAACAACTCAAGTATAAAAAGAGTTAAGGATACAAAAAGCACAACAGATGAATACAGATGGGACAGGCAGAGCAATAGCAAGAAGCAATGAGGAGCAGTTTTCACATATCGGGTTAATCACAGTCTAGTTTTTGTAGGTGTGAAAAAACCAGCATTTTAGAGAGGGTTTCAAAGGAGAAAAATGAGTTAGCATTACAGATGTTTCTGTCCACAACATGCAGCTTATGTCCGAGATGACACAGATGAAGGAGTCAAATGCAGGTTGACTCCCTGACGAACGTGAGGCTACAAAAGCCTTTAGCAGCAATATTCTCAAGAGAGAGAAAAGAGGCCAGGTTACAGTTGCCAAAGCCAAGGAACTCATGTTGCAATAAGCAAGACGCAAAATCTGTGGCAGCTTTGATGAAAGCTCAGCAGCATGTACAGACAGGAAAAGCTGTCATGCAGACAGAATTAGCAGGATTTTGATACGCTGGATGGAAAGAGAGAGGAAGAACCATGAGGTGAAGGGAACACCCAGATTACTCATTCAAATGAGAAAGCAGCACAGCAGCTGGAAGGGAGCGTGGCAGGAGCCCCTGGGCAGATCAAGAGTTCCAGTTAGCAATGTTTTCTTTAAGGCAAGACAGAGATGAGGGGATATCAGAGTTGCACTGAGATGGTAGGCTGTACAAAAGCTGATGGATGCTGAGTGTGGAAGCAGATTTACACTTCTTGCTTGACTTTACTAATTCCATGCAATATTAAGCTTTGCCTAGACAACTGCTTAAGCATTCCAGAAGGGCTGGGCTTTACATTGTGATACAATGGCTGAAGCTGTTAGTATTTTTGTTCTGTTAAAGCTACATCACTTGCCACAAATTACTCAAGCAAATATCCACAACTCATTAACATTTCCCACTAGTTGACTCTCAGCTTAGACTAGTGATTGTACCTCAGGGTGTCTCCAGTAACAAAGTTTCTACCACTGCCTTTTCACACTTTTCACTACTCGATGCCCCAATTACTCTTATGACAACAAGCTCTCATTTTCATGATGCTTGTATGTTCCAATAGCTAGCAACAAGGGCTGCAACTTCTGATCCATCTGTACATACTGGTTTGAGGGACATGTGGGATCCAGCAATAGGAATCTGAAAGACTGAAAGGCAATGCAGAACTCTTAGTTTTCTGCACTTCTTTCTTCATCCCCATTACTTAAAAAAGAACAAAAAAAACCCCCCCAAAAAAAACCAACCATGTGTCAAAGAAACATGAATTATTTCCCTAAACTCTTATGTTTTCCTGCAATTGATCACACACCCAAGTTAAAAGCCTCGTCAGTCCTTGCTATTTATCAAGCTTGCCAATAAAAGTACACAATCACAGACACAACCACAGACACAGACACTAATCAACAACATTCCATTGTGCCACAAATGAGAAATGCCAAGAGATCTACCTTACCCTGCCCTGCTCCTTACACAGCTCCCGGTTCACGAGCACACATGCACACAGACAGCAGGCAGACAACAAAATACAAAGATAATGAATGCGTCTCTAGTGTTTCAGATTTACCTACAACCGTGTCCTTCCATCAGAACTTTAAGAGTGTTTTGCTTCTGGCACTAGCATTAGCAATCCCACAATAAAGACTGTTAAGAAAAATGTTGCTCAACATTAGAGATAGTTAGAAACAGACTTGGAAAAATCTGGGCGCTTCCCAGGAGCACTCTGCAAATTACTCATGACTACTAGATATTTTACAAACTGTGTATCGCATAGTTGCTGCCAACGGGTTACGCAAGTCTCTGACCAAAAATAAATAAAACAAAATGGAAAATGAATATCCTTATGAAAAGAAGAATGGGTACATCTTGTGTATCAAAGACGCAAACTGAATTTGAAATAAAGGACATGCATATGGAAAGTGCACATATTGGGGGGCCTGGGGGGAGAGGGTTAAATGCAGATAAACCTCTTACTGGTGAAAATAACATTTGAATTTAATTTTATATCCAGGCTATCCGGTTCACAGTCCTTTCATTCCCACTGTGGGAAAATGGGAACTGGAAAAAAAGTCCCACTGAGGAGGCTCTTTGCTTTCTCTCCCCTTCCTTTTTTTTTTTTTTCCCCCCCCTTTAAAAGTCTGTGATGACCTAAAGAAAATAACAAAACAAAACCGTGTCCAGTATTTTAAAAAGAGCTTTCCCTTGGGTCTCAAAAACCGCATC
>NW_010512631.1:9710-26940 GCF_000687285.1 Phaethon lepturus | reverse complement strand
CAGCAGCAATACAGTGTACAAGATGACTAAAACATCAGAGTCTGCAGTGAGGGACAGCAATGTGTAAAGACGTAAATAGATAGAAAAAGGCACTTAAGAGGTGAATACACATGACTTAAAGCTACTGCTTGGTAGAGTTAACTTCTCTTTCAATGCCTCTAGTCTGACTCTTTTCTAGACCATTTTTATTCAGTTTATACTAGAGCTAATTGTCCCAAATACAGTTTATCGTTTAGCCTATCAATTAAGGCTTTAAAGGGGCATTTCTACATTCAGCCTGTAGTCTTACCTTATAGGCAGCTTGTCTCATAAACTGCTTTGCAGGCTGCTTCCAAATGGCAGGCACTGTAATGACCCATCTTACTTCAGTGTTTTCAAAATCAGAACCTCCTTGGTCACTGAGCTCCTAAACAAAAGGAAAATAGAGGTGAATGCAAAATCATGGGTGTCAACTTTATAAGAAAACATTATTTTCTGCTGTCTCCAGTAACAGTAACTTTCTCTCTTCAATTTTTTTGCTGTTACATCTATGCTACAAATCAGAGTTATTGCCAACCTGTCAAGAATGCTCTAATGTGCCAAAAACTGGGATTCGGGCTGATACCTTGTAGAAAAGTTTACTGCTTAACATCAAGTAGAAAAGTTAGATTTTCCAAAAGCAGCTCACATACTGCTGAATAGTACAAAATGTTTATGTACATTCTCAGTCACGGCATGGGATTTGCTGTTAGCTTGAAGAATTCACACTTGCATCTTGATTAATATGCAGGAAAAATATCTGAGGTATCACTGATGAACATTATGTTTAACAACCTGGATTTTTAAAAGACTTCTTTATACATCACTTACCTTTAAATCAAATTTTTACAACTCAGTTAACAAGGGGAAGTTACAGTTAAACCCTTTAAAAAATGACTGATTGTTCCTTGAAAATTTTGCTTCAAGCAAACATTCAAGACTAGTTTAGTTCTTTTATTGTCCTTTTTTCCCCTTAAAAAGAGGAAAGTCTGTACTGTATTTGCAAATTAGGTGATATACTGACATGTTTTGGGAAAGGTTCCAAGTAAAATGTCACTACCATATGTCCTATCTAAATTTCCATCCAAACAGAGAAAGGTCCAGAAAGGTGAACAACGGGCCTTTAGAATGTAAAAAAAGTTTCTCCATGTGCTGTGCCAAAGTGTTGTGTTTGTTTAGCTATGCTGTAGTTCAAAAATCCATGCTAGAAAAGTAGTAGCTTTATACTGCACAGGGCACTAGGAGTGGACAGATTATAGTCCAAAGTAAGTTTGTTTACATCGCTTGCCTAATTAGTTTCAGCATGCACTCACAAATCACAGGGATTTATTTATTAATGTCGAGAAAGGACGCAGCCCTGAACAGGCAGCACAGCAAATATATGGGATTGTACCCAACAGCATTCATATTCACTAAGAATTTCCCCAGACTATATACAGGTTCAAGACTGTGACTCCACAATCAATCCCAAAATCTAGTTAAATACAGTCTTTGACACAATGAGAATTTGAGTTGTAGTGATAAGATTATTTCTCTGTAGCCATAAAGAATGGACTGAGATCTCACAGTGAATAAATTAAACACATTCCAAAAAGTAGATTTTTTTTTTAACAACAAGGCTATTTTAAACAATGCTTGCTTGAATGAAGATTCTGATCCGACCCAATAACTCCTATGTTTACATTGATGTTACCGTGGTGCATTTGAAGCCAAATGTGTACTTAAGTCACATTTGGCTGTTTACATGAGATTTTAAATCTCGAAAACTGTTTACTGGGGTCATGTATTTCACAGGAGAATACAAAATCACAAACTTGTGACCCAAGAAGAATATAACAAGAAATGAGTATTGTAACATTTCAAATGGGAAATGGAAAATAAAATGCATTTTCCCTACCAACCTGAGCCACGGGGGTGGGGGGGAAGAAAAAAACCAACATAAATGGAGGCCTTACGTCAGAACACAGTATGAATTTACAAATTAAGTCCCAAGAGATGTCTGTCTTACTTTTTGGTTCTCCCTAATGACTGTTAGATTTTCTGCATAAACGTGCATTCAGGATCAGGGCAACCAAATAACATCTCACAGCACAACATCATGAAATTCACCCCTGCAAAGGTTCAGCACAGGGCCAAAATACCATAGCCTAATCACGGCTCTTTGGCACACATGCTACAGTTTAACTGTATAAAACAGAATAAAGGAGTGCTGTGCACAGGTAGCTAAGCTGGTTTGGATAATGGAGGCTATATATCCACGCTAGTGCAGAATTCCACACAGGCTAATATATTGAACCTCTCAGTGCAATAAAGAGGCCTGTCCAGATCACTGCACTGGCATAATTACACTATTTCCACTAGGTTAGCTGGCTTGTACACCTTCAGCAGGTCATCTCTGTACAGACTTACAGTGAGATTCAAGCCACCAAATTGTAAATGAGCTTTTAATAATCTTTCTGTTTCAAAATAAATCCAGCTCATCTGACTTCCCTTTGCTTAATCAGTGAAGACAAAGTCAGATTGGGGCAGGAGACATGAGTAGGTACCCATCTTACTGCATTTCACAGTGACAACTCTTTAACATGAGAGATAACCTTGCATGAACACAGAACAATCCATCGTCCCAACAGAAGAACTATAGAGGATGAGGACAGGATCCAGTCTCAAATTTATTTCCTGAGCTTCAGCTCCCACACTTCTAATTTTCCTTCTCAAACAACATTTTTTCATTAAAAAAAGCAGTAGAAAATATTTAAGCTGGTAGGAAGATATTGAGAACTCTGCACCACAGTAATACACTTACTATTATTGAAATCAAGCTTCCCCTGTGCAAGGGGAAATCACTTCAGGCTATTGTGAGCTCTCTAGAGTCCACAGCCTGCCTAGAGTTTCTACAGCTGCCTTGCTTTGTTTACATCAAGTACTACTGATGTCAAAGCTTGGCAAGGTTAGAAGTGTTAAGCTCACATTTATACCAGCTATAAATACAGAAAATCTAGATAAGGAAGCATTACCCTACCTTTAATGCCTGTTCCTTAAAGAATTGCAGAGCGTAAGCAAATATCTCAAGTGCTTTGACTTTTTTGCCATTTGCAGCTGTCAGGTCTGTCTCCATGGTAAGATTCTACATGAAAGAAAATAACTGGAAGTTATTAAAAGGAAAAGATAAATATGAAATTAATTCCCACTGGTTGAGGAAAGGGAATTCTTATCCACCTAGTTAGGAAAAAGTGACAAAATTGTCCTGAAGAGGATCTAACTCATCACTTGAATTTCCTGAACCATGACATTTGCTGCTTATTTTAGACTTTGTTTTTAAACACCTACCATGTCTACAGATAACTGCAGGCAGAGAGAGAAATACGGACTAAATATTCAATAATTACAATAAATGTATATGTAATTAATTGCAACAAAGCTGCATATGCAAGACATTTAATCCAAGTTAAGAGTTAAAAGCATAGATTTTTGGCTTCCCACCAACACACGAAACCAGAAAACACCTAAATACAGAAAGCACTGGCCAAGTCTCAAAACTCTGGAATGGCTTAAAGACAAAAATATAATCAGTAGGAATAATGTCAAATTAACAAGATGATTTGCACTTGGAGTTTTGACAATAAACTCTGGGTAAATTTGCTCCTCTGCACTAGAATTCAGTATGGCTCATATTCCGTTTCTGCTTCCTGAGTAAATTTATAGAACAAACCAACCTCATTCAGACTCCCTAGACAGCTATGGATTTCACCCAGGAAAATTAGGACATGAAGATCTAAGCAAAGCAGATATTGAACTTCTAAGATCTAGAAAGAAGGCTGGCAAAATACACTTGCCAAATGCAGTGAGAAGCAAAATGAATCATAACGTTAACTGAAGATTTTAGTTTACTTAAGTTACTCTCTAAACTTAGAAATAAAGCTGCTTCACATCTAGCTGACAATCTTTAGGCAAAAATCTGGTACTGTCCACAGGAAGATAATTTGAATAGCAAATGCACATTTATCTAAGAGAATTGGTTATTACTTACACCAGTGGTATGTAGCTTCATCTTAAATTTTTCAAAATACAACCAGTGCTTTGATTCTGTGGGATCCAAGTCATGGTAGAAATCTCTTGCTGCATACCCAAAACTATGAAACTTTCTCTCTGGTGTCAGGAGGATAGTAGTTGGTGTCTTCTGATTTGATACACCGGGATCTCCACCTTCCCATCGTCTATCCAACAAGTGAAACAGCTTCAGTAAGTGATACTAATGTTTAGAGCAGCACAAAAAATAGCGTATCATGAGAAAACAATCTGGTGACAGATTGCACACACTCCTTTCCACTCCAAAGGTACTAATTTCAATCCTTATCATACCAAAACCAAGTGTTTTTATTCACATGCAAGAAGATGACTGTAATTTTAATTTCAGACAAATTCAGTAAGTTTTGCAGGTAGTTGTATCAATTTTAAGGACATATATAATCATACTCCGTCTTTGATAAGAATACAGATTCCCTGAAGTAAGCCACGTACAGTTAACATGGAAACAGTATTACACTTACGTTTTCAAACTAAATATGCATATGTAATAAGCATTGGGGAGTGGGGATCAAGTAATTATCCAGGAACACGATGAATGAAAACCGAAATCCTCAAAACGGCCTACACAGTTGTCAGACTCCATGAATACTTATTTGTATGGGACGTTTTTCCTCATTTTGAATGAGGGACCTGTTTAAGTCAGCTGAACACCACTTCAGAGGAATCAATTAAATCCCTGCTTCTGTCACAGAATGCTCTCTGAAGCAAGACAAGCCAGTTCAAGCAACACCTCTTCAGGTGCCTAATTTCCTGGACACCTGAAACTCTGAAGACATCTGCAGATGTTGTGTTCTCTTCATTGAACTTTCTACTCACCTGAAGTGGATGGATTTTGCATTTTAAATGCCCAAAATGCTGTAAAAATTTTAGTCTGTCAACAATAAAGCAGACTCCCCAAGCCCCCAGGTATCTTACAGGCACCGAAACATTTCACCACCATCCATTAAAACGGTGAACAGAACTATCCTATCTTATGAAGACTGTGAAGGTATCTTCAGGAAGACCCAAGAAGCACAAAGGTATTAAGGCAAAAGCAACACACGACTTCTTTCACAGAATGGATAAGGAAATATGTAAGAACACTGAATATGGGAACAACCATTAAATGCATTTAGCAGGAATTAGCAGAGGAGGGCATGGTGGGACAACATGGTCAGACAGTAGAAAGTTGTACCAGAGAGACAGCTGTGAGCATTCTTGTCTTCTCCATCACAAAAAAAGCAGAATGGAAGAACAAGAAACTCACATTACTGTTTCTCCTTGCCCCATATACAAGTACTTTCAGCATGGGAAACAAACACTTACCAGATAACGTTTTCTTAAAAAGGCATCAGTGGAAAATCTGCTTTATGCTATCAGACATAATCATAATGCAGCTCAAACAGGAGCCAAGAGCATGGGAAACAAACACTTACCAGATAACATTTTCTTAAAAAGGCATCAGTGGAAAATCTGCTTTATGCATCAGACATAATCATAATGGAGCCAAGCTAAGACCACACGAGTGGCTGCATTCATTATTAAACCACATGTTGATTGCTTTTTTCTAAAGATAGCAAAACACACTTCCACAATATACTACTGCCAAAGTCCTTGTTCTGAAGCACAAAAAGGTTGCCTTACTCTGTGGTACTTGCTTATGTGATTATGTAGGGGGGGGGAAAAAAATTCTTCTTCTCCATTTCACTCTCAGAAACAGCTGAATCAATTGAAAATTAATTGACCTCCAAACCAAGGCAGACAACTGACACGGAGAACTGCAACCTAAGGGGTTAATACTTGGCAAAGTAACAAGGAACAGAACCTTCTAAAGTGCTGGGAACCCTTCAGATCATTCAATTAGATCAAAACAGAGCAAAATCTGCCCTTTTTTGCACCAGCAGCAGCAATGGCAGGGATTCACATATCTATGAATTTACTTAATCGTAAAGGGCAATTCCACTGCTCTGAAAGCAGAAACAGCATGATGAGAAGTACAATGTTTTCCACTTTCATACACTTGGAAAAACTCTCCTAAGCCTCTCTAGTCCTGCTGCTCAGCCCCTGAGCTATTACCAGCTGGCAAGGGCTCTGCTCCAGGTCATTTCTTCTAACTTGCTACTAGACAGGTACTTGATCAACTCCAAAATCTTTGGGTAGGTGTTACAGCAAACATGGTTCCAATGTGAAGAAGCTGGGATCTCACAGCCCATGAACAGAAAACACTGCCTATTTCACCAGAACATTAAATCCCACACACCTTTTGCAAGCAGAGAGGAGACAGACTGGTATCATTTTCACTTGGAATCATTAATGATTCATTCTGAGTCACCAGTGGGAAATTCCATAAATAGGATGTGGCCAATAACAATACTACTTTATTTTTCTTTACGGTTAGGCACATCTTCTCTTTCCTGAATAAGTACATTCAAGGTGCACTTTAAATGAAGACAAATTGATGCTCAGTGGTATGGGTTGAAATTTTCAAAGCCACCTAGAGAACTGGATGTTCACTTCCCGATGAGTTTCTGACGGAAGCTAGACACGGTAATTGCTCAGCAAGTTCTGAAGTTCTCAGCCTGTATTACTGTTCAGTCACAGAAAGAGCAATAAGGAAACAGAAGGTCAGACAGAAGGTCCGACTTCACCATTTACAATCAGAGCTTTAAAAATATTCCTGTGTGACATCTTTTGCAGAGAGAAGCGGCTGCAGTTAAAGGCATGTGCACGGTAACCCCTGACTGGGACACTCTTCTCAGGTGGAGCCCCAGCCTCGCTCCAGTTAATGGAGGCTTCTGGTCAGTACGCCTAGGATTTCAACACTTTCCAGTTTGCTTTCACGGTCCCAGTATTACAAATGATGGTAATAATGCTCTTGGGGGGTGGGGAAGAAATGCCCTAATACAAGTCAGCAGTACTCTAAATGCATGTGGGGGATATTTTCTCAAAGCAGGTCAGAGGTAAAAATCTATTCAAGCACAACCCAAGGTAGATATCTGCCTAAATTCAGACATATGAGACCAGTTCCTAGGCTGATATAAAGTAGTAGCTCAACAGAGCAGCATAGACCTGTTCATAGCCACAGATGATCTGACTGCACATTAAAAGTGAAAATAGAGACAAGAGGAAAGTTAGTGTGGAAAGGGTCATAAGGTTATACTAAGGTTAGAGAAATGCCCTTCCTTACACATGAATCTGGCTGACAGAGCAAAGAGAGCGATCCGTGCAGTGTGATGAGAATTTGATCCAGAGCTGCAGCATAACAGTCAAGGAAATGAAGCAGTGGGGTCATCAAAACGCTGCCGAACGCCACTAGGAGCGTGTATGCAGAAGAAAGGTGAGCATTCTGCCAAGAATTACAATCAAACAGGGAAGAGAAGGAAAAGGAAAAGTCTGAATGTTGAAGTTACACTGAAAGAAGACTACCTTGTACCTCCCTCCAAAGACAGGCTGCAATTTGTTGCATAATCACATGCATTTTTCCATTTATTTTTCTCCGTTTCTGAAATACTTACATCCAGTTTGTTGCTATTTAACCAGCAGCCAAAACATTTATAACTTAAATGCACATAAATCAACAGGAGTTGTTAAAAAGATGCATTTCAAAATGCGTAAGACCTCATGTATTCCCTTCAAAGGAGACGTTATTAACTCATTCTACAGCACCAAACTGTCTTTCATTACATCTCTGGCACTGCCCTGCACCTTGAAGTGCTTGCTGAACGTTGCCGGGCTGTTCATATGCATTTACTCACAGTCTCAAGGTATGCAGCAATTAGCACTCATTGTAACATATACTTCTACTCCTCAACAAGAGCCTGAAGGTAACCACAACTATTTTTACAGAAGCCGTGGGGAACGAGTAAGAGTTGGCAGGTGTGAAGTGTTGCCTAAAATTGATAAAACAGTAACTAATGTTACGCTATCAGGGTAAAGTCATTCATCAATCATCTAGAAATACATGCCCAACTCTGTACACATGCTTTAGTCTACTGAAGTGAGTAAGGTTACTCAGACATTTAAAGCTAAGCATATGCTTAAAGAACTTTGTTAGGTTAATGCCTATAAATTAATTTTTTTTAGTACTGGGCATCACAGCAAATACACAGAGTCAAAAACATGACTTTGTCTACTAATTACACAACTAGACTTTGCTGACCCTACAGCCAAACTTGGTACTAAAGCCTTGTGTGCTCACTCTTTTCCAAAGTAGGACTTTGGAATTAAACCCATTTTACCCTTCCTCAGGAAATTTACAGAAAAGCAGCTGTCAGAAATCTAGAAGCTGACAAAATGCAGTCAGAAATCTAAATGCATGAAAAGGATCAACATTAAGGAGGGAAGGTGGAAAAATATTAAGAAGCAAAGAGGTCCATGCATCATTGGTATGCTTTATTTTAATGTAAACATTCTCGAGTGCAGGTGGGAAGTTACATTTACTCTACTGAAATATTTGTAAATCACCCTATGTGTAAGCCTCATGATATACAGAGTTCAAACTGCTTAATACCTTCTGAACTACCGAAGCCTTATTTTGATACCTATAACATTCTTTTCATTGAATTTCATTATTTCATGTGTATTTATATATACATATATATTAAAAATATTATATACATTATTTCCTAAGTCAGTTTCAGCTATATCTTCCCCAAAATCATCCCTTGTCAGCAATATTTATTTTTTTAAAAAAAATTAAAAATCATTCTTGATATTAAAATATTTTCCATTGTTTGAAATACCTGTTGGAAACCTGAATACATTCCCCCCTGAAATACGTTCCTCCCTTCTGGTTGGAAATATAAGACTTAATTTATTTCATTTCTTTTTACATCAGTATCTCATGTACACAGGTCTGAAATCACAATCGTGCTACCATCGCTGCATAAGGAACAAAATACAGTGTTTTGAACATAAGTAGTAAAATGTCAATTGAGATTTGGAATACAGTCTCAGCTGGCCACACAGCACCTAGATTTCAACATCCCTGTGATATACAGCAGGAAGCCTGGTACTCTGGAAGGAGAATCTAGTCTGTAATTTACTGCAGTATAGTGTGAACCCAATGGCAAAATCAGGTCCCCTAAGGTAAAATTTTGAGGCCGAAGAGCTTAAAGGACATCCCTAGAAAGAGTAGGGAATTCACATAATAAAGTCTCCACAGAGATTATAGGAATGACACAGTATATTGGATTTAGCCTTGCTCAGGTACAGCTTCAGAGATGTCTTCCCTCACTTCAGGCAACTTCAAGAAATTTGATTAATTCTTTGCTGTCAATAGCAAATAGGAATTGATATACATGGATTCTGACTCCACAAGCCTGTAACCTGGCTGAGATAGCAACGCATGGCCTGTCCTTTAACTTCTGCTGCACCACGCAGCTTCCTGTGCTGTTTACAGAACAGGTATATGAGATGCAGAAAAGGCCTTGAAGCATTACTTGTCCATACTGAAAATGGTAGGTATCTTTGTAACTGGATGGCCTAATACCATTCCAAAATTTACCTCCCTTTAGACAGTATTTCACATCAGCCAGTTGTGTCAGATCTCTGAAACATGTCGCAACCAATACAAACCAACTGTGCAGGCTGACTGCACAATCAATACTGTCTGCTGAGATTGCGAGAGATGCATTCAGCTAGCATCTTTGCTTGGAAAAATTACTGTATATCACACTGGACTACAGCAAGTTAGTCTTTTTGCCCTTTTATTCTCAGTATTACAGGGCTAAAACAGTAGATTACCTACTACTGTAACAGCAGCTTTGGAAGAAATTGTATGGCTAAGCTTTTCATACGTACCTTGCTTCTGTCTGAAATTATCTATATCTTGGTGTTGTTATAATTTAGTCATTTTAAAGGTACCTTAATAAGAATTTTATATGTTTTTATTTATTTAAAAAAAATAAAAATAAAAATCATTATAAAAAAGGTTTGTACGGCAATCCTTTCACGTACCTGCCATAATAGTCTTTGTATTTGTGATTGCATTAGATTTATATGCATAAATTTATATCGTGTTGAATTTGTTAAGAAATTTTAAAAAAGGTCCTACATAACAGCATCTAAAATCTGGCCCATATATACATATAATACAGAAAAGATCTCACATCTAACCTTAATTTTCACATTCATACCTTTTGATTGACTTATTTCCCAGTATCACTGGTTCACTATCAGGGATTTGAATCAAATCCAATGCTAAAAAGCTTAAATCAGCCAAATGAACTACCAGTTTCTGGGTGCAAGTAACTAAGGGCTGTACACACAACCGTATGCAAGCATGATTCCAGGAGAAGGGCAGCTCCTGGGAAATGCCATGACCCTTAATAAATGTGTAGTTTCTCTCAATCTCCAACATAAAGGCATCCTGACTTAATAATTATCACTGCTTCCTGAACAATTCTAAATACTCACTGATCCCTCCTTTTACTCATGTCATCTTGTAAACTCAGCAAAATAACAGAGAGGGGACGTATTCACATTGATTATTAAAGTAAATTAGAATACAAGAAGATGCAACAAAAAACTATAACCATGAGAAAGGTGTACACTGTGGCAACAGTAGACAAATCTAGACACTTCAGGCTCTTGTAGAAAATACCTATAGCTACTGCAGCCCGTCCACGTTACCACGATGAAAAACCAAATGCTGCATTGCAGTCCTTACCTCATTACATGAATACATTCTGGTTCCTTGGTGAAGCTGTAGGCGTAGCCACTGGATGTTGTGCCAAAATCAATAGCCACAACAACAAGATATAACTGTTCTACAGCATCATCTGCATCAGAGTCCTTCTGTTAAACAGCAGAAGCAAAACAGACACTGAGTCACTGATTAGAATAACTGTAATCTGTCTTACCCTTCACTATTTCTGCTCTCTGAGACATGCGTATCTCTTCAGTGGAAATAAGGACTTCCCTAAAGCTGCATTTCTGACCAAATTTGATACCAGAAAGCTGCACATTCCAGTGGAAATGGAAATTCAATATAAAACTCAATATATTTGCTGGAGCCTTTTATATCCAACCTTCAGAATCGAGAGTTTCCTTCATACTCATTTCTTGGAATAGCTATTATCCTCATCATTAAAACTTATGGCTAAACACTAGGTTATTGGATTTGCGGCTGGTTTTTTGTTTGTTTGTTTTGTTTCCTTAAATTGGTCAACTGAAGAATATGTTTATATCTATCAATGTGGTATATTTGACACTTATTTGGTGGGTTTAGGAGTTACCTATGCCATAACCGTGAACATGAGGTACTACTAACATTCAAAACTAGTGGAGACAGAACAACACAAAATACAGCAATAAGTCTTATATCCCACAGTAATTATTTATTTATGAAGAATTTACATAACACTTGTTTTCTAAGCATTATATGCATTCTTTCCTCCTGCCTGTGCTAGAATGTGGAAAGCTGTTCAGCTGCTTATAGTGAATTTGAATCCTTCTCCCTGCCTTTTACTTGTAATTCTGCAATCCCTGAAAAGCACAACCAAGGGCAAAATAGGGAGCGTTAACTAGAAGAGGTGGAAGGGTTATGGCCCAAATAATAATTACATGATATAAAGCACGACATGAATAAACAAGGAATTGTACCAGTCCCCAGTATGCTGTTGCCTGTCATAAATCCTATATAAAGGAACAATAAGTAACAAACAGCAAGGAAGTACTGTGTACATGCTGATGGTGGTTAAAGCACTAACAGCTTAGCAAGACAGGAAGAGAACAAGCTGGAAACACTGGTGACTGGGCTATGTGCTACAGGCAGGCAGATAGTAAAGGAAGGTAATACACTCATCTGCACACACATCATTTTGGCAAAATCACCACGGAACAGACCTGTTGACCTATTACTATACAGGTCATGTCTGAATCCTCCACCACTGCTGCTCAGCCAGTACCCTCAGTAACATTTTGAAGCAATTGTTACCGTCTTTTACAGTGGAACTGCTGAATGTCCGCATTCTATGAGCAATGTTCCACCATCTTCCTCACCTATCTCCATTACTCCATGCTTGCTACTTCCAGCACCTTTCTGTTGTATGCCTACATTTTTCACAATCATCCTATGCACCCGATATTTAAAATGGAGAAACGAGAGTAGTAAGGTTTGGTCTCAAATAATGAAAGACTTGTTTGGATTTCCCTAATAAATCTTTTCAACTAGAGCAGTATGTTCGTTATATGTCTTCCTAAAAGAGTATGAGGAGCAAAGCTGACTGAAAGAGGACATAAATTCATCAGTATGACAGAAGTAAAAGAGGGAAGTTCTAGAATATATGGAGAGAGAAGGGAATAAAAGCAAAAATTTATGCAACAACTCTAGAAACCCTGAAGAGGGATATTGTACAACTCTGAACTTGATTCAGAAAGCTAAGAAAGAAATCCAACAAGGGTAGTAATGAGTTCTGAACATTGCAATATCAAGAAATACACTGTGAATATACCGTGTTACAGATTATGCAGATGATCTTAAAACAGATGGGACTTCACTTTAATGGGAGTTTGTCAACAAAATTAACATGATGTGTAAGAGATTAAAACACACTACTTCTATGGGACATTGGTTTGCTTGTAAAAACTTACAGAGGTGGCTATTTTCCTTAAGAAACTAAAACAGTTCTATTTTGAGCTTCTCTCTCTATGCTGGAGGAGATTGTTTTCTCTGATAATTCGGACTTTACTGATGAATATCATATATATTCCTCTTTTTTTCTGAACAGAATGAGACTTTTCAGGGGCTGCCTAAACAAATCAGTGATAAAGACAGGGACACAACTTGGGAACCATGAGGATCAAGAGGCCTCTGCATTTGATATAAAAATATGCAGGAGCAAACCTATTAGCTCACCAAGCAGAGAAAAAAAAATGTAAAACTGGGACGCCAATGAAATGAATGAGAGCTCTGCCACCAACTCCAGTGTGACCAAAATTTCACTTAAGACTACAGAGAGCGTAAAAGGGATCACTATGTGAGGAAATGACAACTTTCTAAAGAAATTACGTGCCACCAAGGAGAAAGTAATGCCATGTTATGTTAAGAGTCTGTTTCTTACCACAATATGTGACGGAGACAGTGGAGTTATTCCAGGGTCTCCCAGACTTTTGGCTGGTGATGAGTAAGCAGATGTGGAAACTGCATCTGAAAGGAAACAGAAAATTTTCAGTGTCAGTAAGCAGAATGAGTAGGATACAACAGTTGCTTTGCATACTGCTACACTATTTTCCTGTTGTAACAAATCTGCTAAAAAAGAAAGCAAATTCCACACCTCCACATAAAATACATTTTTTGCCCTTACAACCTGCTAAGATACAACAACTGCAGTTTTGGATTTAAAATGTTTGTCTGACCTTCATGACTAACTTCCGTTCTTTTGCCTATTACATTACCATGTATAATTTTGTCTCCCTAAATATATTCAGAAGTCACAGTTAATACAAGCAGCTTGTACACTATACACTCACATTAATGGACTAAGATTAAAAGGAGTGAATGCAGAAACTAAACACAAGTTGTGAGATCAAAAAAGACAGCCTCATTTTAAGCAAAATATAGGAGTTGATATCAATTTGCCAACACAGTAAGAGTAAGCTGCAATTAGTCCATAATGAACCTTTATTCTGAAACTTTCCCAATACTGTCTCTGTTCTTATTCTTCAATACACTCTGCACTGAAACATCTTGCAGCTGTTAATATTACTGCAGGACAGAATCCAGCTGGGAAAAAGGAAAGTATTATTAACAAATCAAAGAAATATTTCTACCCTGCATACAATGCTGAAATTTCACTTAAAGGAACATACCAAATGAGTGACATATACTGTAATGCACTATTTGTTTTTTTCCTTCTCGTATTTACCCGTTGATGATAGAAAAGGAAATGGCTTATTAAAATAATTAAGCACTGATGACTCAGATGGATTTATATACAATATATTCTCTTACGAAGACTGCAATAGTTTCTTCAAAATGGAGTGTAGAAAAGCTATCACACACCCTGTCCCTGCTCATACCCCTCTGCCTCCAAATTTAAGCCTCGAGTTTACTGAATTCTCTTCTGTAGAATACAAGCTAATTGGACGTAAAGCAGAATTATTTAATATGTCTCTAAAGATTAATAACCATAATAAATATTAAATAATACATTTCAACATACTTTTATCACCTACTTGGATTATCACACAATAAAATGCATATTTATGCATAGCATGTAATTCCTAGACATGACAAGTCAGAGCATTATTCTAAGATGACACAGGAGCTGCTCTCCAAGAAAAGACCTTAGAACTACTTAATGAAGAATCCTGTTGTTCCTGGTAATCAAATACGTGTTGTTTCCCAAGGAAGATGCATAAAAACTCTGCAGTAGGCAACTAAGGGATAATCTGCCCACAGGAAAAAAAGAAAAAAAAAAAATCTTCCTCCAAATCTTAATATTGGTCTTCTAACAACCTTTATTTGTGTTCAAGTTATAATATGCATGTTCAGCCTGATCTTCAAAAGCATTTGCAGATGCAAAATATTCACATTTCCTACACAAGTTCTTCACGAATATCTTATGTTATTCCTCTTGTGGTAAAGTACAAAAAAACCCAAATGTGACAAACACAGAATCTGCTCAGTTCATTAAGTTATACTTGGATCAGATGTGTATCATCTTATCAGCCTCAGATGCTGTTTTCAGCCTCCTTTGTGCAATTTCTTCCTCTTTTCAAAACAGATTAATTTTTGTACCAATGCCACCATGGCATTTTTTGTAGACTTGAAGAACAGTATTTCAGCAACAGAAAAAAAGGAATTAGTAACAAAACATGTTCCTTGCATCCTGCTGTCGCCCCTGGCTGGACCTGAACCAACACTTCCTGAGCAGACCTCAGGTCATCACAATCCTGACTCCGCATCTTTGGCAACTGGTACATTTCTCCCACGCAGGATGCTGGCTTTGGACGACAAAAATGTAGATACCAAATCTCTATCTATGTGTTTTCAGTGTTTATCTTTGTTACTAGTTCTTTTTGTTACCTGTTTCAGCACTCCTGTTTCAGCAATCTATTTTCCAGCCTGTCTTCAGTTATCAGCGCAGGTGTACCTTGAGAAATTATTTATAGCTCTATATGCAGCTCAGAAAATCCCGTGTGACAGTATACACTATTTTTGTCCCTTGGAGAGAAGTGATTCAATGACCAGTGCAATAATCATGTTCACCCTATGAAACTGTGCTAACTTGGGTGGCGTTCTATCATGAATTTATTCAACCCAATTAACTTGTGATAATCCAGAGGTATAAGATGTATACAAGGATACTCACTGTATCCACAAGTATGAAAATATTTGCCAACAAATAAAAAATGTTAAGCAGAGATCAGATGTCTGCCTTAGCTACTCGTAGAAAATACCACTTTAAAACAGAAAACGGACTTAGATATTTTCGTTGAAAATCTTTAAAATAAATTGTCCATTTCACTTTCAGAATGCTCTTAAAAACTTACGCATAAAGGTTGGACTTGTGGAAGGGCTAACTTTTTCTAATTCTCATCAACTGCTCAACTCTGCTGGAGGGTTAAGCTCTTGGTGATTTATCAGTATTTTTTGACCAGAGATAAAGAAACCTTCCAAACCTGTGACCATTCTGCACCATATTCACTGCTGCTCCTGCAAATACCCAGCTAAACAAAATAACTCTACACTGAGTCCTACAGGCCACCAGCCTAAAGCTTTGTTGTATCAAGAGCGGAAAATCATGGAAGGCAGTGCTACAACCCCTAAAGTAGCAAAATAAAATTTTCAAAAACGTTCTGTTGTTACAGTGATTCTGCAGAACCGCTATCAGCTGGCACCCACAGCAGCAGTTGTATTGCATCGCAACTCATTTCGTGAGAACTGCCAACTCATCATGTGCAATAACTGGGGCAGCCGTAATTGGTATATTGTAACTCGGCTGTTAAAAGAGGACCTGACATTGCCGGCGAGTTTGCAGGGCTAGTGAATGAACGAGTGCAGTTAGCATAGCGGGAAGTTGAAAAGTCATTTATCAGAGCAGTTGGCATTTACAGAAAATGGCCTGCAAGCCAGCCTCCCTGGATTTCATGCCAAGAGTTCTACTAGCAAGTAGCGAAATAGTTGCTAAAAGCAAACAAAATTAGGAAATTTGTAACATTATACTATCTACCCTATCTAAACTGAAAGGTGCTAAAATATACTTGTCCATGTGGGAGCTTTAATACTTTGCAGAGTTAGTGTTTGCTTGGGGAAAAAATGTGCGTGTGTCACAATTTTTAAAAGTGTGGTCTGAAGAGCAGTAAACGTGTGGATATTCCAGGATATTTAAAAAACTCTTATTTCTAAAGGACTGTGATTGGTTGATCTGAAAGAAAAATAAGCATCTGTTTCAAGCCAGAGAATGGCTAAAGAGCTGCAAGGAACCCAACTTGCAATCATGCAACAAAAACAGGATGCCTAGCCTTTGTGAGTAAATTCCTCTCCTTAACAATTTAAAAAGATGTCCTGGATAGTATCATCATATTTGGAACAGTTCTTAAAAGCAGGATGATTTATTAAGACTTCTGTAATGAAAAAACACAATCCAGTAGTGTTCCACATAGCTCAAGTTCCAGCTTTATGTCCCACATTTACCAAGAATCTCTGTGTCAAACCACACACTATGAAAAAACATATAGCTAAAGACCATGTTTTAAATAAACACTTAATTCTTGACAATTTGCACACCAAAATAAATGGAGGAATCTGATTTAGAATCCAAATTAAACTCAGTCTTCAAATACTTACACCAATAGTTAAGATAATATTCTTCTAAATATGATGCAAACCTCTTGAATAGAAATTCCTTAATATGAACGTTTGGTCCGGATAATTTAACCAAATGTGTATAGAATGAATTTGACCACATTATTATCATTTCTGACTTTAGTCCTAACCTAAGCAATTGCCAAAGAACACCTTGTGCATTTTCAAGGTGACCAGAAGAGAAAGGGAAAATAGAGAAGACTCTCTTTTTCAGCATTTTTTTAACATTCAAAGGGTCCCATCTGATTTGCAAATCCTCAAACAATTACGGAACTGGTGAAATTATGAGATCAGCAAATACTGCATTAATATGAATCATGTTCATTATCGTAT
>NW_010512631.1:0-9679 GCF_000687285.1 Phaethon lepturus | reverse complement strand
CAGATTTATTTCTTCATCTAAACACATGTAAAAGTTTATTTGCTGTGGTTTCCTGCAATACCTAATCAGTTTAGCTTTTTCTGTTTTTCAGTAAATCATCAACCAGATTCTAGATTTCCAATTTAGCTGATGCCAAACTGCAACAAGGATTAACGTTTAAGTGTCACAGAGTACACAGCAAAAGCAAACTCTAGAGCATTTATGAAAACTTAGCTGATCTAGTGCGAGCACTTCACTCATAGCACATTCAGCTGAATCTCATTTTCTAATAGCTCTAGAGAGCAGGACCAAGCTCATTATTTAATTAGAAAGGTCAGTTAATGGAAGCTGATCTCCTCTGGAAGACTATCACTCTGTTCTGAATATTTGGGAGCCCCTGCCACAAATTCTTATTAAGGACTGGATAAATGAGTTTTAGTGGACCACTGAAAGTATCAGACATGGAACACCACCATCCCAGATAATCAGTTTTAAGACAGCAGGCTTAAACCTGCTTTAAGAAAGGTTTAAGCTGCTAAACCTCGCAGTCACAAGTCACTAAGGTTGTACTAAAACAAAAAGTTTTATCAGCTGCTACACAAAATCTTCTCTTTTCTACTAAATTCAGCTTTTATTAAATATTTAAGTTTATATAATTCAGCTACACCAGGCATCAGCAAAATTTTCTGCTTCACGTACTAGGGAAATTGTTCGTTTCAACAGTGAAGAAGAATGCTGCAGCAGTGGATTCTCTGCTAACAGAACGTTCCTTGCAACCCAAGTAATACAGACAACAAATAAGCTAAAGTTTTTGCAAGCGTGCATTGTCTCTAAGCAAGAGTTTAACATGACAAGTAAAAGCAGGAATTCGGGAAGCTGGATATGCTGCTCAACAGCATAAAGCACAGAAATGCAGTCAGATCAGGGAAGGGAGGAAATTTCTGAATATGTCTCATGTCATCAGTTTAGCATATGGAAAACAAACAACTTAAAAAAAAAAAAAAGACGAAGAAGAAATAAGGTGTCAAGCCCCAAGTCTGACACAAGAAATCCCAACGTGGACCTTGTCAGGCACATTCTGCAATACTTCAGTCATGCCTACAAAAGAGAAAGCTTGGCTGGGAGAGAAGTGCACTTTCTGAACCTTCACAGACCTCACTTCCAACTGATGGTGAAAGGGGCTCATCATGGTCTGGATCTCCTACAGCTGTTTTGCAAACCAGAAAACAGGCTGCACCATTATGGTATCATCTCTCTGTAGGAACATGCCTGAACACTACTGCATACGTTATACCTCAAACAACGTGTCTTATGTTCATTTCTATTTCTATCCTGACAGAGTGGCCATAAACCCATCACTTGCCAATTAAACTCTTCTCATGATTTTCTGAATCAACAATAGGATCAATACTATTCCCTATTTCAGACCATACTTCTAGCATTTTAAGAAGTGCTTTCACAACAATAAGTCTTTTTGTTCAATCCATAATGTACACTGCAATGAATTCCATTCATTGTGCAGATCTGAGCCTCTGGCTGAGCTTGAGGACCCACTGGAAAGACCTAGACACCACACCCTTTTCCAGGCTCTCCCGAACTCCCAACTGAGAATGCCTGCAGTACACCATCCTGCCTCAAAGGGAAAGTAGCAATAACACTTTTTGATTTGTATAATGCATATCCACTGTTCCATACACCAAATCCATTCAGCCTCTCAGTTATTTGTAGGCTGATGAACCAGATGCACAGGGTAAGTCAGGATGCATTAGACCTACTAAAAATGCCACTATTGCAGCCAATCTTTATGGGTCCAATAAATCCAAGTGAACTGAATTTACCATGCACATACTGATCATTTTCACAGATCAAACACTTGCACATATCCGATGGCCATTTTTTCTGGAATTTTCAGCCATCCAGAAGCTGGTGAGAGTGAGTGCTGTATGTAGCTATGATCTCAGTCACGTTGCTGGTCATACCAAAATCTTGACCAAATTCTTCATTTTCCATTCAGGTAGTATTTCTGGATTAAAAAAAAAGATGTACTGAGTGAAACATGGGAATAGGGTAGCCATCAGGCAATAAAAGAATGGAATTAAAAACATTGTTTTTCATTCAGAACACTGTATATCATTTTGAGTATCACTAATAATTTTGCAAAGCTTGCTAATGATCTTTGCACAACAGGAAAGGAAGAGTTTACCATATTGCTATTAGCCAGGAACTGCTGCATTGAAGAAGAAAACCTTACTCAGCTTTTCCTATTGCTGAGATTTTGCTTTGCATTAAGCACAAAATGTCACAGCTTCCAAATGTAACATGACAACCTATTTACTGCAAATACAAAGATGGCCTTTGAAAGGAATTATAAAACCATTAAAAAAAGACAGAGAGAAGCAAATACAAAAAAACCCACTTAAAATATTCTTATGCACAATGAAAAGATTCCATATCTCCTATCAGAAGTACGAACCTTCTGTTTCTACTGAAATCAATGACACCGCTGCTATTACCACCAACATAATCAGAGTCCTTTGTTTTAAAATGCCAGTAGGCATCCAGCTGTTTTGTTGAAGACTGCAATACACTTCCCTTCTATGAATACAGCCATAGCTAATCTCTGATACTAATCCAAATTTCCTGATACCCTTTCATAATAATTGGTCACCCAAAGAGCTGGTATTCATCGTATTGATACCAATTAGAACACAGTGATTTCCCAAGTCAAAAATCTCCCAAATCTTTGGATAAAATTCTAAAAATATGTTCTTCATTACAACTTTGACCTTTTTCATTTATGCTTTTACATTGCCTCCCATCATGATTACAGTTTGACTGGAGGAAATACTTTTTCACTGTGCTATCAAGTTTTCTAAAATAATTTAAGTTTTTAATGTTACTGTTGAGACTATCAAAAAAAAACCTCCCAAGTTCTATCCCATCATTTACTTTGTGAATAGTATTAATTTTACTGCACCTCACCAGCAAAAGGAAACCAAAACACATCTATTTTCTCTGTACTTAATTTAAGATGAAAGAAACACACAAGAACTTGCAACAACCTTCTGAAAATGCCACATGTGTTATGTTCACTTCTCTTTTTGACAGGACATAGGCTAAACTATTTTACCTAGATTTGATCTGGCCTCACTAATTCTTGGTAAGCTGGACTAGAAAAGAACTATCACACTCCCGTGCACCCTTCACAGCTGATAAAAGTGGATTAACAACAGATTTTGCAGCTTGAAGTGGTAGAAGACAACTCTCCAGGATCTTTCTAAATATTCCACGCACATAGTTCTGTAATAGACACCTTTAATACACACTAACTAACCTTCTCTTTGTTTCAACAACCTCTTCCATGAACTTGCTTCATTCAAGGCTTCCTTGCACTATCTGCCTCAGTGCAAGCACTGCTTTACTATCTCTCTCATCTCCTCCCCCCTGGCTTCCAAAAAGAAATACATAAGGAACAGAAAACAAGACATAGATGTACAGAACCTAGGTTTTGTGAAAAGATACCTTCCTAAAAAAGGTTTCCTGCTACTTCTCCATCATCATCTCTGTCATCATCTACCTTATCCACTTGGTTCACTGCAAGGTTGTCAGGAATGGCACTAATAAGATTATGCTCTAATTCCCAGGACCACGCTCATAAAACAGAACATTTGTGATGCTAATCACTTTCTTTGGGAAAAACACCATTTACCAGCTGAGGGTGGGCTGGTTGGTTGTTTTTTCTTTTTAAAAAGCAAGATCAAAATATTACAGAGGGATTTTTATAAGTTCCTATTTAAGAACCATCTCAGGATGCAATTGTATCCTGAACACACCACAATCCTAGATTTACCTTTCTAGATCAAGATAGTCAAAGGAATATTATTCAAAGACTGAAGAAGAATTACTGTTCATCTTTTCCAGACCATGTGTCCAGCTCACAGGAATAAGAACACTTATGGGGGTACTTATTTACTTAGAAGGCAAAAAGGTTATTTAGTTATCAAGCATTCCTAGATTCATGAAGTATATTGCAATGCATCAAGCTGGATGAATGCAGTGACTCCTTTTTCTTAAAACATGAATTGGAAAAAATACTTGCAAATGTTTGTCTTCTTCATTTTGACAATCTTCAAGAATGCCAAACATGATTCACACATTTGTAGTCTTCGACAAGAGAAGACAAACCTCTCTCTCCCCTTCCTGCCAAAAAAAAAAAAAAAACACACAAAAAAAAAGGGCAAAAAAACAACTCCCCAAAGAAAGGAGGAGACCAGGTAAAAAGAACAGTCAAACTAGAATAACTTTTACTTCTCATAGCAGCCAGCATGAGTGATGCTATATATAAATCCCTTGGATATTCTTCAAGACTGTTAAACCCAATTTTGTTCAAAGATGGGAAAATAAGAGAATATTAGTTTTTGCAAAACTGCAAAAATTGGTATCACATTTGACAATTCATTAGCAAAGTCATCTGTGAATCCATAGTCTATGGTTATTGATTTAGCTTCTGAGTGACATTTTATAGCTAAATCAAAAGTAAGTTTGTATTTCTTCATTCTTCTTATTTTACAATATTGAAAACAGATCAGCTACCAGGCTTAAAGGAAAATACCTTGTGAGGAGAGAAACCATGGACGAAAGAAAGCAGATGTTTAGGATTTGTAAAGCAGATCACAAAATCATGCAGTCACTGACCAAAATCCATTTCCAGAGGTTTTTAAGGTTGAATATAAGCACCCATTGGGCTTATATTCAAATGCCATGACTGTGCATACACATCACACGGAGACCAACACTGACCAGCTAGGTAACCAACTGGAAAGTTACACCGTCACAGTGACAAGCAGATGCTACGTCCTGCAAAGGAGTTCCTATGGCTAAAATCATAACAGGAGCATAGCTGAGTAAGCAAGAGAGCTACTACAAAAGGCTGATTTTTGAATGCAGCAGTTCCGTAATGACAATACTGAAAGCTTTTGTAAATGGCATGCCCCGCCGTTCTGATTGCAGTGTGTGTTCTACCAAGGTATCCATGGAAACTTGAGGAAGAGATGTTAAATTTGCTGGATCTGTTCGGCACCAGGGAATGGGGCTAGTTTCCAATCAGCCTAGTATAACCACAGGTATTTTGATCTTTAAGCACGGATAAAGCATCAAGAGTCCTCAAGCAATGACGAGATCCACAAGACCAAATTGTCACAGGAATGCATCTCCCAAGCAATGACTTGGAGGTGGCAAGGATGTACTGAAGAAACTCTGATTTTCTCTCTTAATAGAGAAAAACAGCCCAATCGCTAATGACGAGAGAGACACCCGAATACCCACTCTTCAGGCCTCACAGGGAACAGGAAAAAAGAATATACAAATATTCAGAAATATATGTGAATACAAATGCACCAAGCATCACAAGGAAAGGCTGCACGGGACAGGTGGACATGGAGCACTCAGGACTGCAAAACCCTTCGAGACACTGCTCAGCCCTAGGCAGTAGTCCTGAAAAGCACTAAGAACATAATATGTATCCAGAAATGGACACATCAAAGCAGCGTTCCCAGATTATTCCCTATGGGAGAAGGAAGTAACATAAAGAGAATAATTTACCTCTGCCTCGTTCTCCAAGGAAACCAGTGCAGGCTGGGTAGGCTCCTGCAGCAGAGATTTTCTTCAGAGGGAGTAAATGAGTAAACTCCCTCAGATAACATGAAACTGCCACTATGAAACCCCACTCACATACACACTGCTTTTTGGACTCCAACTGATAGGACGTGCTAGCAATATCTCTCAATATTCCTTGGAAATTGCATGTGCAGAGAACGGTCTGAGAGTCTTGACTCAGACACTGAGGAATTACTGACAGAAGAAACAACACATAGAAGAAAAACCCTCTCCAGGTTTCCCATTTTTGTAAATTAAGCCTTTAGAACTGATCCGTGTACCCAGAGCCCTGCAAATCAATCACGACAGAGCTACTGATTTGGGCCAGCGAGCACCAAACGACTCTTGCGCACGCCCAGATCACAGCAGCGTGCCGACGGCGGGCCACACCAGTGCCGTTCATAAGGCTGCTCTCGATGTCCTTGACACACCCTGATGCAGTCCCGAGTAAGGACATTTAGACAAGTCCTTAGTAAAGAACAAAGGCTTTCTAGCCTGAATGCTGGCCTCCATATTCTGAGGATTTTAGTTATTTGCTTACTTTATTAGAATTGAGTGCATTTTCCTTTTCATTTACATGAAAACCTCTCTCAAATCCCTCCGAGACAGACATTGAAGGAATTTCCTGTCTTAATACCCATTACTTACACAGTTCACCACTGCCATCCTAATTTTAAAACACTGCAAAGTCACTCCTTTAGTAGTAGTTACAGCAAAATTTAAAACTCGCATTTGTTTATTTTAAATACATATCACTATGCTTCTTAAGAGTACAGCACATGGGCCATAGCTGACATATTTTGAGTAATGAAAGTTATGGAACGTTATGTTCTTTTCAAGACCAAAAATGTGCCTGGTCACTGAGAGGAGGCAGTTTCAACTTAATGCCCTAGGAGCCAGAGCATTTGTCACAGTTAAGAAGGTGGAAGTCTGCAGGTGTATCACAGGCATTTCAGATCACTTTAGTTCATACTTGGCAGTAGCATTCCCTCAGCACAACACCAACATCTGTGACCTTACATCACCAAACAGCTGCACGCTCTTCAGTACAACATCTGCAAAGCGAGAGCACCATTTACAATCATGACCGATGGACTTAGAGCTCATTCCCAAAACAGATTCCAAGTCCTCCTGCTCTCTCTCTCTCTCTCACCATTGGGGAAATCGAGCCAAACAGACCAGTGCAATAGTAATGCAACCTGGAGTGTCACCCACTTCTGTTTTCAGCTAGCAAGGCTGTTTAATAGAAAAGTGGCAAGTGCCATACAGAAGCTGAATAAATAAGCAACCAAAGTCATTTATAGATAGACAAAATACTCAAGAGATTTCACAAAGCTGCATATGGAAAATGTCCACATCTACTTTACTTAAAGAAAAAAAAAGGAATACATCCAAATTCCCCAAAAAGGTCATGTTGCCTCATACCTAATTAAGGTCATGACTGTTCTTGTTCTCCTATTCAGAATTAGCATCATTTGAGTGCATTGGTTTTTATTCCTTTCGCATTTTCCCTTATTATTTACTGAGAGCCAGCGCAGCTTTTTTAAATACCCAAAAAAGCCAAGTGGCTCCTTAACAATACCTACAGACTAAAATAGCCACAGAGAGAAGTTTCTAAAACCATAAATGGTGTACTCTTTGAAGTCAAACACTTGCGAAATCCTATCTGACACATCGTCAAAAGGCAAAATCAGCTCAGGTACAGAAAATGGAGGTGTGGGATCCTTTGGATGTTACTGTTTTAAAATAAAAATATGTTTTTATGATTTTCTTAAGAAAGGGATGGTTGCTTGGTGCAATTATAGATAGAATAAATGAAATCATAGTAGAGGACAGCAAAAAAGGAACTGATCACCTAGAACACCTTAGAAGAACAAGGAAGTAGAAAATGTAAAGTATTTGATGAAAACTGCAGCTTTAAAAGAAAAAAGAAAAAACATCGAGTTAACTTTAACAGCAGAAATTATGTCCAGAAGGGGACTTGAGAATTTCAACAGCATTCCGATGAAGTGAGAGAAGTTAGCCATGGCAGGTCATATCACCTCAGCAAAAAAGCCAGCATTTGGCAGAAAAGAGCACAAGATGAGAAAGCAGCCAACTTGCATATAACCCCAACCACCAGTGACACGGTCAGAAAGCGAAACAAATCCTAAATCTTGACATTTACATGCAGACATCAGGTCTTTTGTAGCTGAGGTAGCATTCTGGTCTTCCTGCACAGAACTGGCCTCCCGAAGGTTGCTCTAACTTGAGCCGACATCCAAGGCCACAGCAGCCTGTTCCATCTCCCGGTGACAGTTGTGTTTGAGAGACATCCCGGTCACACCCTCGAGACTAGGACAAAGCCCCCTTACAGCCTATGTGCATCAGCTAAGTCAACCTCTGGGCAGAACAGACCTCCTGGGGCTGCACTACAGCTGACTACAGCTGACTGCAGCTTTAGGGAAACATTGCAGGTACAGCGCGGGGCAGCTCTGTTGAACACCATGTGCTGTCCCAGTGGGAATGAACTAAATATTCAGACTGAAAGCTTATAGGGTGGCAGTACCATAAAGGAAGACTTGTTGGATGAATCAACGTCACCCAATTATGAGCCAATAGCTTTAAAAATGCCAAAAGTTGGTATAATTAGAAGCTTTAAGTGCAACAGCTCCTCGGTATGAGCAATTTCATCCAGGCTTATACCAACAAAGCTGCAGATACCGCAGTGCTGTTCTAACTGAAGCTATAATAATGATTGGCAGATACTGCATACAACACTTGGCTATTTTACATATAGGCATTTCTTTTACGCATTGTACTATGCTGCAATAAGTGACTGCAGCTTCAATTCTGTCAATACAACAAGAATCACTAAATCACTAAATTTTGCCACCAAAACCTTTTTTTTTCTGACAGTGCATGGAAAGAACATAAAGATTTCTGGCATAACAAATCACTGCTTTACTACATGGTCTTCTATCTTCTAACAAAATCCCTCCTGCGCAGATTTTCCCTGTGTCACAAGTTACTCAATGTCAGCATTGCATCGCACTAACCTTGCAACTTTGCAGAAAACAAAACACATGATACCCTGTCATCTAAAAGACAAACGAATCTGTCAGTCTGTTCTTCCCTTTGTCAGCTGCATGCTAGAAAAATGTTACCGGTTACTTCAAACCAAACAGACATTACAGACTTTATTTAGGAAGCACTGAGAGAACGTGGGGGTGGGAGGGAGCAGAATCCAGTAGAGCAGGTCATCTTGAAGATTCAACTAGTTTCTGAGTATTGTTTTCTGGGTTTTTTTTTAAATGGATACTTTATGACACTCTTACTGCACTTGCACAGCAATTAAGCTATTTTATTCAAAATATTCCCCAAGTCCCATTATGATCTGTACAAACTCAACCTTTTATGTTTCCCCACACATTACTACCAGCACCTTAAGACTCAACATTGCAGTTTCCTCAAATCCTTGCATCATACAGTGAGGAAGAAGGGATGGAAGAGATAAATGAAACCAAGCTGACTCTGCATTTCCCTTAAGGTTATTCACCCATATCATTTGTATCCTAGAAACCCTCTTCCCTCCCCCAGTTCCTTTCCCACACAAGGAGAGACCACCACCGTCCTGCAGAGGCTGTGTTACTTTTATTAGGCGCAGTGCAATCACAAACGGGCCAAATCCTTGTTTCAGGCAAAACAAGATTCAGAGAGTCTCAGCTCACGTGTCAAGTTTGCAAAGTCAGAGACCCACGGACACGTTAACGTGGAAAAACGAAACCACTCGGGTTTTATCCCACCCCGAGGCCTCGCTGGGGTCTCTATGGTCCCCGAGGCCGTGCCAGGATGCTAGGGCTGGCCTCTCCCCCCAGACAGTGCTGCCTCTCCCACCCAGCTGCCAGGTCTTTCTTCTGCAGCGCGCCAGGCTGCCCGCTAAAGGCTGCCTTCCTTCAGTTCACCATCAGTCCCCCATTTCCAGCCCGAGCCCTCCCCCCGCTTCTCTCCCGGGCCGTTGCGGAGAAGGGGAGACCCCGACCCGCGGGGAGGACGGAGCCACGGA
>NW_010512630.1:0-7816 GCF_000687285.1 Phaethon lepturus | reverse complement strand
TTCTCCTCCTCCTCCTCCTCCTCCTCCTCCTGTTTGATGCTACAACGTCTGTCCCGTCCTGCTGGCTTGGGACTTGCGTGATGAAATATGACGTCAAAGGCGCTTCTGGGAACGTAAATTAAACACATTGCTGCTGCTTAGTGTGGGCAAGAGAAGGGGTGGTCTTGGCATGGTGCTTCAGGCTGAGGGTCATGTTTAGCCCGTTTTTGGGTGGTGATTTCAACTCTGATAACTTTGACAGTCCCTGGAAAACAACCCACCTTCCCCATCATTCTAACTTTAAAAAACCCAAGAAAACTTCAGTCACAGAATTGTTAATACACACTAATGACACACATAAATAAGCCACACAAGAGGTTGTTCAAGTCTTTCTGTGATAGGAAGTTTTTGGTTTTCTTGAATATCTTGAGCATTTATTTAGGTGGATTTTTTCACCCTTTCACCACAAAAATTGGAGATAATTTGAATCAGGAAATTTTAAAAGGTAAAAGTTACTTATTTGTTGGTGCCAGCTAGGAGCTGAAAGAGCGTTTGTGCTTTCCTGAGCCATTGTCAGTTATAATAAGGCTCCAAAATTTCTCTTACATTGTATTGACCCCATCCTGGGCATGCCGAGAGAAAATTCTGTCATGATGGAGACTTGTTGCGGAGACATACAAAGCTTCCTCCCTGCTTATTTTCTATAAAAATAAAAAAAACTTCAGCGGCAGGTAAATACTTGAGGTTTTATGGTTAACGGTCAGTTAAAATATATATATTTATTTATTTATTGGTCTATTTTTTATATATATATATATTTATATATCCTCCTACCTGAAGGAGAAGTTAAAAAAATCCAGGACCGTAGTGCAGGGTTCTTGCATGTGGAATCTGGAATCTTTGCTGGGATTTTTCTCCTAGACCTTGATTCTGGAGCTGAATTTAGGTAGATGTGTCTCCTCAGTCCTCTAAAACTCCCTGATGGCATTAAATTATGAGTGGGTTTTCTCTTCTTTTCCAAGCTGCCGCTTTGTGAGACAGCAGCAGCATCCCCGGGGCGCAAGCAGGTGGCTTTCGCTTTGCCACTGGACCGCAGAAAGCAGACGGGCCTTTAGTGTTGTTAATGCAAGCGGAGCTGAAAATAAAGCTGCCTGTTAATGTAACTTCACCGGTAATGAAAGATATAGGCTGCTTTGTACGGCATGGAACAACAATTACCAATTAACCTGCTGTTGTTCCAGGACAAGCAAAGCTATGGGTGCATTGATTGATGTGCCTGACGACCCGCTCAAGAGCAAAATGATCATCTAGAAACATCTGGTATCTTCCATATAATTTGTGAGGAGGGTATGGAAGGCCAAACAGATGAGCGGCGAGACTGCAGTTAGTTACAGTCTCAGTAGCTGAGTAGAAGGCAACGTAGCAATATTGTTAAATTATTAACCTTCTAAGAAAGGAAATGGAGAGTGAGAGGACTTTATTATTTCTATAATTTTTGTCACTTAGATTAGACGAGGTTAAAGAAGGTTGAAAAATTTCAGAGACAGCTAGCTAATTAAGCTACATGAATAGGTAGCTAAAAAAATTCACCATTGACAAACAGGGACCCTGAAGTTCTTGAGCATATTGTGTTGCTAGGTCCTACAAAGGGTGCCCATCTGCATAGTGTCATGAGAAACAAAACCAGAGAAGTCATATGAAAAGATTGTTGTGTCATCAGACATACAAAGGACATTTGTTTTGGATTATTATGCTCATTTCAGTCACTTTTGAAATAACATGAACAGTGTAGATTGGTAATGAAAATGATTAGACAGAGAAAAATTATTTGCCCATAGAAGAGATTTAAAATTTTCAGGCTTGCCATTTTTATCCTCCCCTGAGTCCTGAGTAGAATTACATATAAATCTACAAAGGTAACAAAGTAATTTTTTCCACTTTGTACTGTCTTTCATTATATGAGAGACATTTAATCAAAAATTGTCATTTATCAGTGAAAGGAAGTACTCCACTTGCACAGATAAAGGCAGAATTCATTAGTGTAGGGATCACTAATGCTGATACCTTTTTTAAAGGAGGTTGGGCAACATAATGGATGATACATCTGGAGGCAGAAAGCCTCCCCTTTAGTTCTCTTTTTCCCTGAAGAGCTTTTTTTTTTCCCCTTAAAAATGTCTAATCCTGACCTAGATCTTGAGTGATGACTTTGGATGAGCCACGTTTTACTTCCAGTTCCCTCATCTCTAGAAAGAGGGAAGGCGTAATTACTTTCACTGCTTGAAAAATAATATATAAACAATTTGGAATCCCAGGTATATTAAAATACCTTGAGGATGTCTAATAGTTCAAGGACTATCCCCAGAGCAGAGGGACTGTCCACGGTGGGGAGAGCCTTCGTCTGGACAGGCTACATGGTTTAGGGGACATGGTGGCGCTGGATTAATGGTTGGACTTGATGATCTTGAAGGTCCTTTCCAACCTAGTGTTTCTGTGATTTCTGTGATTTCTGTGATTTCTGTCTCTCTGCTCTGGTACCCGATGCTTCTAACGAAGTTGCCTACCAGGCAGTCACAGAACAGCCTGACTGAGTTTCTTCCAAAGCCCAAGAAATTAGAAACTACGTGGATGCAGTTTTCCCTTTGTTACCACTTATCAACATCTCAGGGCATCGGGGAGTTCTGGGGATCACAGTTTGGGGGAACAGCAGTTTCACCAGGCCACTTATATTTACACTTCCAATTCCCTGCACCTACCTACTATATGTAAATACCTTTATGTTCGTCTTGCGTTTACCCATGTGTACAGAACGATTTGCAGTCATAACACCTGTATCAATTTCAAGTGTGGATTTATAGTGTTGTCGATCTATAATAACTGACACTTGTGAAACTTTTAGCTAAAAATAGAACAAATTGCTATCAGTCCAGTTCTGTAGCACAGAGCCAGCTCTCAGACACATATAAAATCCACGTATGCTTTTCTGGATGTGCAGCACAAATAAGCCTCTTTTCAGGTAGAATCAGGTCTGATGTAATCTAGCACACGTCAATTCAATGAAATTACTGTTTCATGGTCCTGGACAAATAACTTTATATTCATGCCGACTTTTTTCTTTTTAACCTCATGGATTATTAAGTGCTCCTGAAATTAAAGGTTTTATCAATTGCCAAGTGAGTGGAGGGAGACAATGAGAGACTGATGCTAGGAAATTCTTTCAGTATATTTGTTTACCAGGGAAACTAAGTCTTCAGCTGTACTACTTGCACCTTCAGTAAGGTCCACCAAACACTCCTGCTCGCAGTCTTTCCCATTTCCTTGTAGCCTCTGACAAAAGCTACTGACATTAGAGAACAGCTTCTTCACTGAATGTTGCCAATGTAAAGAGATCCTCTTTGGTTGCATGAGGAACAGGCTGCTGAAAAGAATTCAGAAGCCAAGTGTCTCCACAGCCAGCTAAATCCACCTTAATTCTTTGTCCATGGAGTTATTTGGAGCCCATGGAGTTATTTGGATTTACAAGGTGTCACGGTTTAACCCCAGGCAGCAACTAAGCCCCACGCAGCCGCTCGCTCACTCCCCCTTGGTGGGACAGGGTGGAGAATCAGAAGGGGAAAAGTGAGAAAACTTGTGGGTTGAGACAAAGACAGTTTAATAGGTAAAGCAAAAGCCGTGCACACAAGCAAAGCAAAACAAGGAATTAAGTAATCACTTCCCATCGTCAGGCAGGTGTTCAGCCATCTCCAGGGAAGCAGGGCTCCATCATGCATAATGGTTTCTTGGGAAGACAAACGCCATCACGCCAAACGTCCCTCCCTTTCTTCTTCCCCCAGCTTCATATACTTTATCTACCGAGCATGACGTCGTATGGTAGGGAATATCCCTTTGGCCAGCCTGGGCCAGCTGTCCTGGCTGTGTCCCCTCCCAGCTCCCCGTGCACCCCCAGCCTGCTCGCGGGCCGGCCAGCACGAGAAGCTGGGCTGTCCTTGACTGCTGAGCAACAACCCAAAACATCAGTATGTTATCAACATTATTTTCATCCCAAATCCAAAACACAGCACTATACCAGCTGTCAGGAAGAAAATCAGCTCTATTCCAGCTGAAACCAGGACACAAGGGGTAACAGAGTGCTCTGTGTACTGAGTCCTGCAGATGTTTTTCTTTTGCTTTCCTTTTGTCACCTTCATTAGGAAAGAAGAAGGCTGTTAGAAAAGGATGGAGTGCTGAAACCTGTACAGATGTAATTGCTGTGGAGTCAGAGGACGCCTGTGCTAGGGCCCGTCCCTCTTGATTATTTAGGAAAGGATTTAACATTCTTCTCCAATTATGCCTGAAAGGCATGCGAAGGCAGCCCTGGGTGTAATGCCCCTGGATTCCCTGTGAACCACAACTTGGCACCGGTGTGCGGCTTTGAAGGTTCATTACCCAGACATGAGTTCTTAAAGACCTGCAAATCTAGTTGTGGTTGTATTAAATGCCAGATTGGACAGATGGGAAATAGCCCTGGGACTTCTGTTGACTCAGGAGGTGCTGGCAGGTGCCAGGGTGTTTTATTAAGCTAGTAACCAATAAATGAACAAATTCAAAATATTTTCACATGATGGACGTAAACAAGCATAGTTAACCAGAGCCGGTGGAACAATACTGGTATCTGGGAGCTGAAAGCTTGGTTGATTACCAAGTAAGCCACTGGATTTCTCTGCTGCTGTCACAGCTTTTGAATGCAAGAGTACAGCCCATATGTATGACATGACAAGGACCCTGCGACATCAGCTGGCCTAATGAAGAGTATTACCTAACCCTATTGCTACACTTCAGTAAAACTGCGCACTCTAACTCCTGTTACCGGGCAGGAGTGGGGTGCCCCTTCTGTAGGTTTGCACACCCTTAGAGGAAGAGCAGTTAGCTTCTGCTCTATAGCGAGCGCTTTGTAACCTGGCAGAGCAGAGCCAAGGACATCTTTATCACAGTCAAGAGCGATCAGAAAGACAGGCCAGGAAGAGACATAGCAGGTGCTCAGATTTGGGTGTAGTCCCAGGAACACCAGATTCTAGGGGCAGGTTCTTATGGCCAAAAACTACATGCCCCGTTTTTCCCCGTCAATACTCTCTGAGCAGAAAATATCCTGACTGTATATCAGGTGTGAAGGGAGAAGTAGCTGGAGGGGTAAGAACATCCAGGGGTTAAAAGCCTTAGAAGGCTTAGAAGGGTGCGTTAAAGGGTAAACAGACCTTCACAAAGAGAGACATCGGAAAATGAGAACATTTCCATAGCTTTTTGGAGCATCCTTTTCAAATCATTAGTCATTCACAGAAAAGGTGGTGTTTTCTAAACCCCACCAAGTTTCAATGAAGGAGAACAACTCTATCCTAGAATTGTGTGAGAATAAATTTTACACAGCCACGTTGATGGATCACCTTATTTATGCTGCCAGTGCTTTTCATCAAGCAATATAACAATATTCATCCAGAAAGGAGGGAGGAACCTGCACAAACTGCATGGCATGGTTCCGTACCATGTGGGCTACCTGCCTCTGAAGACATGCTGCATGAGTGGAAACCTTTCAGGTAGCTTTGTGGCTAGATCTAAAATCTTTGTAGTAGACCTACCCAAGGGTAGCGTGGTAGCAATATGTTATAAATCTATGAAGAAAATGAAGAGCTTTTTGGTTAGCTGAAGGTGAGCGAATCATAGAATTGTAGAATCTTTGGTTTGAAAGGGACCTTTAAAGGCCATCTAGTCCAACTCCCCTGCAATGAGCAGGGACAACTTCAACTAGACCAGGTTGCTCAGAGCCCCGTCCAACCTGACCTGGAATGTTTCCAGGGATGGGGCATCTACCACCTCTCTGGGCAACCTGTGCCAGTGTTTCACCACCCTCATGGTCAAAAATCTCTTCCTTATATCTATTCTGAACCTGCCCTCTTTTAGTTTTAAGACCATCACCCCTTGTCCTATTGCAACAGGCCCTGCTAAAAAGTCTGTCCTCTTCTACCTTATAGGCCCCCTTTAAGTACTGGCAGGCTGCAATAAGGTCTCCTCAGAGCCTTCTCTTCCCCAGGCTGAACAACTCCAACTCTCTCAGCCTGTCCTCACAGGAGAGGTGTTCCATCCCACTGGTCATTTTTGTGGCCCTCCTCTGGACCTGCTCCAACAGGTCCATGTCTTTCCTGTGCTGAGGGGCTGAGGGCTCCAGAGCTGGACGCAGGACTCCAGGTGGGGTCTCACCAGAGCAGAGTAGGGGGGAAGAAGCCCCTCCCTTGACCTGCTGGACACGCTGCTTTGTATACAGCCCAGGATACGGTTGGCCTTCTGGGCTGCGAGCGCACATTGCCAACTCATGTCCAGCTTTTCATCCACCCAAGTCCTTCTCGGCAGGGCTGCTCTCAACCCCTTCATCCCCCAGCCTGTACTGATCCTGGGGGTTGCCCTGACTCAGGTGCAGGACCCTGCACTTGGCCTTGTTGAACCTCATGAGGTTCACATGGGCCCATTCCTCGAGCTTGTCCAGGTCCCTCTGGATGGCATCCCGTCCCTCAGGTGTGTCAACAGCCCCACTCAGCTTGGTGTCGCCTGTGAACTTGCTGGGGGTGCCCTCGATCCCACCGTCTGTGTCACTGATGAAGAATCATTGAGGATCGTTTAGCTGGGAATACACAGCCAGGGAGCAATACACCTCACAGCCCTGTCATGACCAGTTGCTGCCTAGAGTCCTCCATGGATGGCAAGGGAGATGGCATATAAGCAAGTTACATGTGACACAGTGACAGCATGACAGATTTCCATGGAATGAAACAAAGTAATTGTTAAGGTTTGCGCTTTAGAGGGCAGCGTTTTAGCTAGAAAAAGCTAAAAATTTATGGTGCATGTCAAGGTAGAGGGGTATTTGTCAAACAACTTGCAAAACTTATCTGAGAAAAGTGAAGGCTTATATTTTATCTTTCAAACCTGCCTGTCAACTGTGACAAGTATCCCAGGAGGGAGCTGTTACTGGCCACCCTTCAAGCCTCATAGTGAAGAAATGCAAAGATAGAAGGTGCTGGGGGCACTGAATAGCTACGCTGTAATGCCACGGGACCCCACAGGTCTCCCCTCATTGACCCCACCCAGGGAGTAGCTCTATACATGACACAGCTCTATATGAAAGTGGGAAAGGCAGAAGGACAACGTAACACCTGCACTGTTCTTTTAAAGCTACCGGCTTTTGATGGATGTCGCTGCCTTGGTGGTAGCTCCCAGAAGGATCAAGCCTGACCAAATCTGCTGGAGTTCTGGGTGAGTGCCAGCCGCTGCCAGCCCTGCCCGGCTGGCTGGGCGCTCGGAGGCGGCCACGGGTGAGAGAGACTGCAGCAGCCAAGGTGTACGGTCATATTTTCGTGCGAAGCAACTATTAGCTTGCAATTAATTTACTGCGCATCCGTCAGGATGGAGCTGGGCGTTGGCACCATTACACAGATCCCTTCGCTGCTGGATCTTCAAAAGCAGACCTTTTCCTTTGCTCAGCCCACAGCCGAGTGGGAAAACTGGCGGGGAAGTCCCAACAGATGAACCAAAACCAGAGCGCGCAGCCTGGTATTTATCAACCTAGAGAATTATTTGGTATGAAAAATGTGGTTTTTACATATACTTTACAAGTAGCATCTCTGTGTAGGCTGTGTGTTACAGATAAGGAGGACTGCCCTGTGCATACATACCCAGTTCTTATTTCTTCCTTGTACTTTCAGCTGCATCGATGCAACCTCTCCTGGCTTCGGCTCTTTTTTAGGCTGGATAAATATCTGCTAGGAATAATTCAGGTATGGCTGATTTTAAATTGAGGTGGGGAACGGATTAGATGACT
>NW_010512629.1:0-15303 GCF_000687285.1 Phaethon lepturus | reverse complement strand
TAAAAATTTAAAAAAATATTTTTTAAAAAATAATTAGCACAGAAAAAAAGAAACAATGAAATATAAGCATTTTATATAAAAAGGAAAAAAACCTGCATGTGCATAAAGTATGAAAATCTCTCTAACTACTTATTGCTAGGTTTGGAGTCTTCGAGCTGATCCTCTCCCTGCATAGGTTGCTCTTCCAAACAGGATTAAAAGGTGAAAGTATGTCCACCTGAAAAATAATGTATTTGTGAAAGTGAAGGAAAAGAAAAAAGAAGGTCTGGTGGTGACAAAGGATTTGTAAATGTTTCCAAACACCATTGAAATGCCATTCCTAAGTGTTATTCTCTATTTTGCATATAAACAACAGGAAAATTGCCTGGTTTTGGTTGTGCATAAGACGGTCTCTGTCCATTACAAGCACTTCAATTTTAAAACACTTTCAAGTAGTTTGGGAATCAAATCCATAGCTACTAAATTTTGTGGTAAAATAGACCTGTTGATACACAGCTCAAATTTCTTCGATAAGGTAAGTTGATGAAGAGCAAAGGAGATGACAGTCTGTACTGATTTTGGCTAGGATAGAGTTAGTTTTCTTCATAGCAGCTTGTACGGTGCTGTGTTTTGGATTTGGGCTGAAAACAGTGTTGATAATATAGGGATGTTTTAGCTGTTGCTGAGCAGTGCTTACAGAGAGTCAAGGCCTTTTCTGCTTCTCACACCAGTGAGTAGACTGGGGATGGGCAAGAAGTTGGGATGGGACTGACCTAAACTAACCAAAGGGATATCCCAAACCGTATGACATCATGCTCAGCAATAAAATCTAGGGGAAGAAGAAGGAAAGAGGGGACGTTTAGAGTTATGGTATTTGTCTTCCAAAGTAATCATTACACGTGGTGGGGCCCTGCTTTCCTGGCTAAATGGCTAAATTTATGGAAATGGCTAAACATCTGCCTGTCAATGGGAAGTAGTGGGTGCAATTCCTTATTTTGCTTTGCTTATGCACACAGCTTTTACATTACCTATTAATCTGTCTTTAACTCAACCCACAAATTTTTGCCCTCTTACCCTTCCAGTTCTCTCCCCATCCCACTGTGGGGGGAGTGAGTGAGCAAGCAGTGGTGTGGTGCTTACCTGTTTTCTGGGGTTAAACCATGACACAGTCAAAGAAAGAACTTTTTTTTTGTGTTATTATTCGGTTACAGGAAGATATTATAGAGAAAACTCCTAAATTAACAAAAACTTTTGTAAATATTTGTTCAAGAGCTGCCAACTACTATCTGCAAGGAGTCGTACAATTCCCTGAAGTTACTTCTGATTGTGTCCATATTACAGGGAATAAATGCAATACTAAAAATTTTCTTTTATTACAAACATCAATCCACAGTAATGTAAAGGACTTTTTTAAAGCTTTTTAGTTCAAGGACATGAATTAAAAAAAAAAAAACAGAAAGGGAAAAAAGAAAGACATTGAAGGCTAAAACTTCTCTGACTAATATAGATAAAATGTTGATATACAGTATTTTGAATCCATCCACCTGAAAACAACCTTGACATACAACTGAACATGGTGTTTCCATTCACCTTTGATTATTTAATTATAAATCTTGGTCATTTAATAGACAGAAAAGTGGTGCTGGATTTAATGAAGAAATAATTGAAACAGAGTAAGGCATCTGTGACTGCTACCTTAATCCTAGTTGTCACCAGCTCAAATTCAAGATCCTACATGGGGAATACAGATGGGTTTGGTCTGTATTGCTCATTCTCATTTGGAATGGGAAAGACTTCAAATACTCAGATGGGCTTCAAGGAATGTCTTGTGTTCTTGGTAGGGTTAATTTTTGATGGATTCTAACATAAACACCATATAGTTAAAGGAATAGATGAAAGTATTTAGGTGATGCACAAATTCTCCCTCCAGGAGCATGTGCATATTCAAGAAGAAAAGCAGAGCACCTAAAACTCAACCAGGGATGGACAATCTCAGTGGTTGGTTCTGTTTGGTCAACTTGACAAAATAGTCTTCAGTATCTTTTCCAACTAACGGGTATGAAAACTGACTAAATGGAAGCAGAAATTCTTAACAAGTGATGCTGAGGGGGAATTTTGGAACCAAGTGGCACAATTGTAATGATGTTGAAAAACTTCCTTTTTTTTTTTTTACCACCTCTCATATACATTATACATCTCTCCTACTACACCACATTTGATCTACTCAACATTATGCTAATATTGAAAGATGACAGTGTGATTGATGAGTGTACTGTGTACATAGCTACACCCATGAAAAAAGTGAGGCAGAGTAAAAGAGTAGCTGAAAGTAGATGTCATCAAGAATTAAGGAAAGAATTGTTACTAGTCAATATGAGACTACTTGTAGTTAAATAACCTTGACATTGTTAGAGACTCTGGAAAAGACAGGAACAGAATGGGTCAGCTGCAATTGTCTGAGGGGTTCTTGGAGCCTAACAAAATTAAAACCGTACAAGCAAAGCTGACTTAAATGAGTGTTATTCATCATTATATATTCAATAAAGGTCACTATTTCCCGGTAGAGGAAGCGAGTAATTGGCAAGTGTTTGACAACTGACTTGGCAGAAGGCCTCCTCTTCCTTTGTACCAGCAGATTTCTCCTGCATAGGTCACATTCACCATTTACTCTCTCTGGGTTTAGCATACCAGTCAACATTATCTCTACAGGTATTGTTGATAGAGGAAATAGATGCTTATGCAAGAGAGTTTTTTCTCAGTTTATTCTGTCTGGACTAATGAAGCCTACTGGGATATTTGCAATGAGATAGAGATCTTTACACTTTCTAATGAATATTTGTGTAAGGGTAAAAAATAAGACATTAATATGCTTCTTGGTAGCAAGGGAGTACAGTTTAGAATCTGGATATGCTAATCTGTCTAAATGTGTTTAGTTGTGTGCTGAATTTTGGAGGTTTCACTTTCTTCATGATAATTAAACCATTTGTGGTATATGTACAGGACAAGTACTAATAATTTAATAATTCATATTAAAGAAGAACAGATTAATGGGATTTTCCTGACTGTTTCTATGCCTGGTCTCATCTTCCTTGTTTTACCCCCATGAAGAATGATTTTTCTTTTGGAGTATATTCCGGTTTTTGATTAACAAACCTCCTTTCAAACTTCATGCAGTACAGCAGCTGGACCAAACAATTCTCCTCATTCTCATCTGAGCTTTTCTGCTCAGTAGATTGGTTCAGGTTTACCATATGTGTATTCTCATATGGAGCAAAATCACACCTGGATTAATATAACTTGATCTAGGTAGACAAGGGAAGAGTGTGATTGTCTAATACGCAATAATTTTTTAGAAAAGATTTTATAAGCAGGGTTTAAAAACAATACAAGCTGCAACATTCATCTATGTGAAAACTCCTGTATTGATGATGACATTTGTGTGAGACCAAACTAGATATTTTCCACTTAAGCATAATTCCACATTCTCAAATTCTTATTCTTAAAAGAGCTGGTGAGTTTTAGACTAGTGATATATAAAATTTAGATAGAAACCTATCTAGGGTAACAGCTTTACCAGCTCACTAAATATTTCTCCTGTTAAAATCACCATATTGTTGCTAGCTAGGTTAATATGGAAAATTCTTAAATATTTAAGCACACTTATTATTAGGTTGCTGACAGCTGTATAAAGACTTGTATCAGAGAAACAGAACCTTGTTTAACTTACTCCTCACTCACTCAGTAACATTAAGATTTTTCAACAGCAAAATTTTTCCTTTGTCTCTTTTTAGGCGGTGTTCAAGATCACTACTTATCTAAGGTGTTGCTGTTTTCTCACTGAAAAAGTTTTAATATAACTCCAGCATTTGAATTGTTTCATTTGCCTAAAATGAATGTGCTCTTGTCGTATATTTTCATCCTTTTGTGAAGAAACACTTCATGGTATTGCTTCAGATTTTTAATTGAATATTTAGGTTGAGAGAAAAGTACTTTCCTTCTAAACTTATGAAGCTAGAGTAATAAGTTTGTATCAGATACAATCTTTCTCTTATCCAGGAAATAAAAACTTAATTTGTCAGCACTTGTGCATGTATTTATATTTACCACTATGAATAGTAAGGACCGCTCACAGTAATAAAGTTAAACTGTGTGGCAGTTTTTGCAAGATTGAGCTTTGTATAGGTCTGTGTCTGATCAGTTTTTCAAGCCTGGAACTTTATTTTTAGTGATTCTTTTAAGAGAAAATATTGGTAAGTCATATTTTGGAGTGTATTGAGATCTGGGAGCTTAGACTTTCTATCTGCAATGAATTATGATAACAACTTCTCCCCAGATAACCTGTCAGAAAATCCAGTGATGGGTCTGACTATGCTCTGTTAGTCAACCAGCTCATTTGGGTTAGGAAGTATTCATGAGGGCTAGTAATTCTATAGAGTTCATAAATGGAAAAAGAGCTGGGAATTTGATGTATTCTTGATCATGAGGAATATATCTGTTTTTCAGAAATTAGGTAATAACTAGGCATTTTACTTACTATATTCCCTTAAACATTTATATCTAACACAGCCTGGTCATTTAAACATAAAATCATGATTTCTCATGCTTATGCTGCTTGGGGAACAAGAAATAAAGACCCGTTCTACTTGTGTGGTTTCTTCCTACACTGACATAGTGAGTGTGCAGCAGACAGAGCAGACTGCAGTATTCATGGAGAGACTCTGTAGATCAAGAAGGGCAGCTGCCACAGCTGGACACCATGTATACATATTGGTACACATGGATTTCAGATTTTACTGAAGTAAAATATACATTATAATAGAGGGCCCAAAGTCTGCCTTCAGCAGATTCAGGTAGTCCTACTGTTTTCATTAATGTAACCGACTTTTGGTGAAATGATGTCAGATGTTCTATAAAGACAGCATAGTTTCTTTTGGAGAGTATCTTTTAATATAATCAGAAGAATTAAAGAGATTCTGGATGACAGATGTTTTTGTGCTTTTCATAGAATCACAGAATCACTAAGGTTGTAAAGGACCTTCAAGATCATCAAATCCAATCATTAATCCAGCACCACCATCAGTCCCCTAAACCATGGCCTAAAGCACCACATCCACCTGTTTTTTGAACACTTCCAGAGATGGCGACTCCACCACCTCCCTGGGCAGCCTGTTCCAATGCCTGACCACCTTCTTGGTGAAGAAATTTTTCCTAATACCCAATCTAAACCTTCTCTGGTGCAACTTGAGGCCATTTCCTCCTGTCCTATCACTAGTTACTTGGGAGAAGAGGCCAACACCCTCGTCGCCACAACCCCCTTTCAGGTAGTTGTAGAGAGCGATAAGGTCTCCCCTCAGTCTCCTCTTCTCCAGACTAAACAAGCCCGGTTCCGTCAGCTGCTCCCCATAAGACTTGTGCTCCAGACCCCTCACCAGCTTCGTGGCCCTTCTTTGGACACGCATCAGCACCTCAGCATCCTTCTTGTAGTGAGGGGCCCAAAACTGAACACAGGATTCAAGCTGTGGCCTCACCAGCGCCGAGTACAGGGGCACAATCTCTTCCCTACTCCTGCTGGCCACACTATTTCTGGTACAGGCCAGGATGCTGTTGGCCTTCTTGGCCACCTGGGCACACTGCCGACTCATATTCAGCCAGCTGTCAACCAGCACCCCCAGGTCCCTTTCTGCCAGCAGCTTTCCTTTTACAGGGATGTTTGTTTGTTGATTTAGAATAAAAATTAAATTTATTAATGGCCAATTCATATTCAGTTTTTCATTTGTTATTGAGTTTAAATAACTTTTTTCCTCCAAGAAGACAAACTGCCAATAAAAGAGGAGCCAAGCTCTTTTAATCTCTTCCCTGGGCATAAAATTTCCTTTTATCATTCTAGTAAACTTCATTTACAATTACTCCAGTTTGAGCTCCTCTTCCATGATAAGAGATGTCCAGACTGAAGACTTGACTTAGGTATGATATGAGCAAGGTATTGTCCTACCTAGGACTTCTGAAACAGTATTTATCCTTTACATTTCAAAGGAAGACAGATATGATTTGTCTTTATCACAGCTATTTTTCATTCATGATAGTCACAATCAAATGTTTATATATATATCATAAATGGAGGTGATTTTTCAGATCTTTCTGCAAAATGTAAAAAAAATATAGGTTCAAAGTACATGACTTTGCATACACTTTTATGTTATTGAGCTTCATCACATTGATCTAGCTCAATTCTCTTCCCCTTATTAATTTAGTGTCAATCCTTCATTTTCTCTTGTTTGACTACTATTTTTCCATGTTACAACATATCAAATGTTTTACAGAATTCCAGTTAGACATGCCCATTGAATTTCTCTAATTCGGGAAATCAGTTATAACAAAAAGCTATCAGGGTTAGTTTATCACAGCTCCCTCTCCCGTTATTTATTGCTCTTTTTTCTCTCTTTCACTTCAATTTTTTTTTCATTATTCTGTCTTTCAAAGCTGGTTTTAAGCCTTGTACCCTAGTAATATTAACCCAATTGTTTCTGCTTGACTTTATCCTTCTCCTCCTCTTAGAGATGTTTTATAGTTCTCCAGTCATATGCTACTAGAATGGATTAGTTGTTTCAGAGCTGCTGGAAGAAAATAACTTTCTTCTCTGTATTCAGTTAATTAATGTACATAAAAATGGACCGCAAGTTATTTTGCTGCTGTTTCAAATCTATTTGCTTTCTGGTATTTGCTTTCATAGTATGTTCATGTACTTTCCTAAAAAAACACACCCTCAAAGCAAAAGTGAAGCATTTTTTTTCTAATTTTGAACTATATATTTATTATCTATAATCTTTGTTCTACCTTTTCTGTATAACCACCTTGCCACTAAAGTTACTGTTCTTTCATATGTCTGGAGAATATCTACCATTTGTAAACATGTTAAAAACTAACTTGTAACTTTTCTATATGACATGGAAAAATTATTTTCACTTGACATCTGAACACTAATATCTAACACTAAATTTCTTTTGCCTTGATGATAGGATGGTATAGGCAGATGATATAAATGGAAAGATAACAGATTTTGCCCCCCAAATTATAAACAAAATATACAAGCAGACTGAAGTCTCTTAAATTTGTATTTGGTCTCCATGCAGAAGCTGCCAACATAAAGCTAATATCTATTTTTTGAGCAAATAAAATATACTTTCAAATAATGACTAAAATGTTCAAAACACAGATGTTGCAAAAGAGCTTTGGACAGTTGCTAGTATAAACTGCAGAAGCTTCCTTTGCAGCTGTAGTATACATGGTGTAAGAATCCAGTGTGGAATAAGCTGTTATCTTAAAATTTGAATAGAATAGTAGATTGCAAAGAATCTAACATTTTACAATAAGCGGATCTTAATATTCCTTTGCCCACCATTATAATTTGATTGTTTCTTTAGGAGATTCTTGGAATGGATAGTCAGTTCTTACCACCAAAACAATGCTTTAAAAGCGTGGAAGATACAGCTTCATATTCATACTGTTCTTTGTTTATGTTAAAGTAGGATTTGCAATAAGTTATATTTGATTCTTTAATATCTAAGCATAACTTTGTTTATAAACATTGTTTAGTTTAAGAAACCTCAAGCACATAATGTGTAAAACTAACACTAAAATACATGTGGTTTTTTTAGAGAACTCACTATTGTAATGCATGCAAGTATGCATTATTTTACAGCTATTACAATATTATTTCAAATTAGTATAAGAAGACTGGTTCTATTGCATTCATTATTGTAATTGACCTGATCATATTCAGATTGTCTCCGGTGTACTGTCTTTGCTTTCAGAGACAGCTGTACTCTCAAGGAGAAGATCAATGTTGGAAAGGTCTGTCTGATGGTGCGCTATAAGTTTGTGCTAAAATGTTATTGGAGCTCTGTAACTTAATTATTCTGTTGGTCAGGACATTTTATGTAGTATGGCAATATTATATGTAATGCAGGCCAGTTGTCATGGTTTAACCTCAACTGGCAACTAAGCTGCACACAGCCGCTTGCTCACTCCCCTCAAGGCAGGGTGGGGGAGAGAACCAGAAGAGTAAAAGTGAGAAAACTCATGGGTTGAGAAAAAGTCAGTTTAATAGGTAAGGCAAAAGCCACCCACATGAGCAAAGCAAAACAAGGAATTCATTCACTACTTCCCATCAGCAGGTAGGTGGTCTCTCCGCCTCTGCACCTTTCCATCTCCAGGGAAAGCAGGGATCCATCACACTTAATGGTTACTTGGGAAGACAAACACCATAATGTCGAATGTTCTCACCCTCCTTCTTCCCCACCTTCATATGCTGAGTATCATGTCATATGGTATGGAATATCCCTTTGGTCAGTTGGGGTCAGCTGTCCTGGCTGTGTCTCCTCCCAAATTTTTGTACATCCTCAGCATAAACATTAATCAGCAATAATGAAAATATCCCAGTATTATCAACACTGTTGTCAGCACAAAATGAAAACATAGCCCCATATTAGCTACTACAAAGAAAATTAACTCTATCCCAGCCAATACTAGCACACTGACCAGTATAAATGAGCTACCAGTGGAATTTGCACTAACACTGTGTCTTTGCAAGTAAAAAAATCTTTTGAACCTGCTTTGCATTTGTAATAATGACAGAGAGAATCAACAGAAAAAACCTGATATTTCTGTGCATAAACCAGTCTTATTTAAACCATGGGAGCTGCATTAGAACATGCCAATACTTCAAAAAATGTTTGGTTTTGTTATGAACATTATGTATCTTGACTGATAATTTTTGCCTTTCTTCATATCCATTTTATGCAGTTTCAAGAAATTTTAGGGTTCTTTAAGAATAATTGACAGATGTATCTATATAATCTATAGCTGTCTGTCTCTATTAGTAATGTGAAATTTATTGCTTTAATTGAAAAGGAGGTAAAGTTTCAATTTAAAAATACTGCATTTTGAATATTACTCAATAAGACATTTTTTGGCAGAGGAAAAATTATAAATGGTGATGCCTATTCAGGGCAATGGCAACATTCAATTACAGTAGCTTTCAGAATGGTAGTATAAACAAAACAAACCACAATGAGTCAAAATGATAAGTGTGTTAAAAGTTTGATTCTTTTCTTGTAACATATCTGCTTGAAGACCAATTCAAATTTACTTAAATAATACAAAACTGGTAAGCAATGTACGAAAGTAAGAAATGAAGTAAGAAATATTTTATTCTTTCTAGGGGTTCAGTACTCTTCCCTGCCTTTCTAGCAGAACTCACATGCGCGTCTGCTTTTTGAATGACCAATATGGTTCTTTATGTTCTGTCACCCAGTTCTTAGGTGGCTGTTTCGAGTGGCATCATGTAACCATATAACTGATTGTGCATCTAAATAACATGTTGTTATTAGCCATTATGTATTTTTTACCTATAGATACTTATTTAAATTATTGGACATCTTTAAGCCTAATGGAGATTTCCTGATCATCTATGGGAATTATGAGCACACTTGTGTGGTGAGTTGGCCCTGGCTGGCAGCCAAGCATGCACACAGCTGCTCATTCACCTTATGCCCTCACTGGGGTGGGGGAAGAAAATAGGAAAAGTAAGGATAAGAAAAGTCATAGTTTAAAATAAAGACATAAATATCAATCAATTTGTTGCAGGCAAAAGAGACTCAACTTGGGGAATTTAACATAACTTAAAACATTTGATTAGTGATGGATATTGGGGAAGAGAGACAACAAACATTTAAACTCTTAGGGAAAACACCTTGCCTCTCCCTTTCCCAGGCCCAGCTTCACTCCAGACACCTCTCCTGCCACAGTTCTTGTCTCCATTCCCTTGATATCGCTGCAGGTTACAGTAAGTCTCTTAGGTAAGGAAATGAGCAGTGCAGGCAGTTGGGGTCTTTTCACAGAGGCCATTCCCTGAGGCCCCCCTGCTACCAACCCTTGCCACATAAACCCAATACAGCTGTTTTTTTGGGTTTTTTTGTTTTTTTCCCTAAAATATTGCCCTCTGAGCTGCTATATATCTGCACAGAGTAAACACAGCCCAGAAAATAGCTCAGACCTCTTGTACTGTCTTATACTGTCTTACACTATTAATTAGTGTTTCCCAGATAAATGTGGTCTTTAAGAATTAGCATTTGATACTGTGACTGCACCTCCAGAGCCGTGAACCAGTGCCTGCTGGGCTGCAAAAGATTATTAATGAGTTACAGCAGGTAGGCCATGATTTAATTCCTTCTTTGAAAGAAAGTATTTCTACTGAGCTCACTGATAGTTTTACTGATGTATAAATGTTAAAATAGAAACTTCTAGCATGGAAAAGCTCATTTGTGGTTACTGTTTTTTAATTTTAGAAGGTTTTGTCCTTGTCTTCATTCCCATGAGCACTGTTTTTCTCCTGACTGACTTCTGCAGCCATCTTAATTGTCTGTATTCACTAATATTTGTTTCACTGATAGTATTCTCTCTTCCAGCACTGACTCAAGATTATGTTAATGCCTGTGTAACAGTTAGTAAATACATATCACTGATTTCACAAAACATTCTTAATCCCCCCTTTTAGGCAGTCTTAATATGTATGTGCAACCTCGTTTCAGACCATTGCCCTATTTTTCATTAATGTAAAAGGGCTGTATTGTAACTACAAATAGCGAGCTGCAAACAGCTAGTGCTGTGCTGTTTAGAACATTTTAATTCTGAATTTCTGCTGGCATAGAGATGTCAGCCATGCTGGTGCGTGGGTAAAAAGATGAGACCATTCAGCAGCGATATGAAATGAACAGTGCCAAGACATGGCTCACATCCATGTTAGAACCAGGGTGGGCACCATCTCCTTCTGTACACTTAACCTCTGCAGAGACAAAATAAGGTTAATATATTTTTCCAAATATAGAGTATTTTATAAAACACATATCTTATAATACATTCTATGAAACAAACATCAGACTTGGGAAACTGGTGTGACTTAGGCCCTCCAATCTGATTCCGCTTTGAAGGACAGAAACTAAATCCAGACAAACCTGGATTAAAAAAGGCACCTGCACAACTTTGTAGATACAAATCTCTGACTAATTTACACTTTCAAGTATCTTGTATGTTTGCAAACGAGGTAATTGTGCATGTACTAGTTAGATACCTTGCTAGCTTTTGCAATTGTACATAATGATTAAGAGTAGTTCCTAAGTACGTGTTTTTGAACACTGGAACTGTGAATTCTCAACAAAACAAAAATTTCAGAGTGTATTTTGTAAACTCTTTTTTAAAATTTTGTTTAAAACAAGAGGAAATGACTTTGGCTAGTTGTATCATTCTGATTCTTTACATGTTCATGGGATAAGTAGACTTCATGTGGAAAAGGGATCAGAAGGAAGGTATGTCAGGATAGGATCTAATGTGTTGATAAAACACTGAAAGCTAAAATTAATGTGTATTATTTTTGAATGCTATTATTTACCTATAAAAGAGTAGGAAATATGTCTGGTGTTCTTCAACATAGAATACTTGCACAATTTATGCTCCAAGATATTATAGTCTAAATGGTTATTGCTGAAGAAATTGAATTTTCTTGGTTTTTTTGAGTATTGCTTTTTGGGTGCCCATGTACATACATGAAGACAGCATTTGCTGTGCATCCAGACAAAAACTATGAAAACACAGTGTGAATGCAGGCTGCCCTTTGCATATTTTTGGGTGTTTGAGACATCTAGCAAAGTAAATATTTGATTAGCATGGCATTTTATAGTGATATTATACAGTTTGGGAGTGAACAGAAAAATTCATACACGCTGTCTGTGGACTGTATTTCTTCTGTCTCTAGAAGAGTGAACAGTAGGGATCAAAGAAACTGATTTTTAAGTAGTCTGGTCTTGATCAAAAGGACACTGAACGACTGCCTGAAGGATTTAAATAGTGTCTAACAATCTGATTGCTTTAAGAATTTCGTTTGAGAACCTATGCAACTTATTTCTGTTTGTCTTAATATAATGAAAATCATATAAAACACACAAAGAAATGTACAGTACTTTAACTTTTATAAATATAGCTAACCAAGTACAGTTAACAGAAAAGTTGTATTCAGAGATGCTATAGACAAGGCATTCCAAAAGAAAAAAGTTCAAAGCAATAACAAATATTAGCAAGACATTCATATATTCAAACCCATAGAAAAAAACCTTCAACATGAATTTTGAAGTCTCCTTGTATCTTTGAAAGGGCTGTGGCTTTTTCTGACAGTCATATTCATTTTGTTAGTTCAGAAGTCTGTTAGGATCTATGCAATTCTTGCTAAGTAATGTCCAGCAATGAAACTTGCTGTGACTACAATTAGAGCATGTATGGTGTATGTATCTGGGATAAAAGCAGTGGAGAGTTGAAAGGAACCTTGAGAGAACATGCTATCCTGGTCAGAAGTAATATTAAGTATAGTCAGATCAGCCCTGCCACTGTTGTTTACTTTGTACTTTAAAAACTACTGGTAAAGATTTTGTAACTTTTACAGGTCAGCCTTTACCTTTTTTACTGTATTTGCAGTAGGCTTTGATTTTTCACCTGTGGTGCCAGAAGACAGTTATTCTTCCAATTCCTTTACAAAAAACTGGAGTTTCCCTTGCATTAAAACAGACTATAAAAGCAGTCTTTCTCCTCATGATGCAATATATTTTTTCTTTTATATTTTTACGTAAATTGTTAACTGCTACACTCAAAGCTGAACACGTACTCCAAACGATAGCTCCCTAAAATAAGTAGATCAGAATAGCTGTCACCAGTGTCTCACATATAACTTTTTTGTTAGCAGAGCCCACAATGGTAGCTGCCTACCATGGTGATTAGCAACAGCATTGCACTTTTGACTCATACTCAAATTCACCTACTCAACATCTAGCTCCTTTTTGCAGCACTTCAGCCCAGTCATCTGACTGATTTTATGCCAGATCTCAAGTTCACCAAAAACTTTTTTAATTCCAGACTTGCTCTCTAAGGCATGTATAATGCATTTCAAGCCAGTATTATTCTTAAATTTCTTTAACTGCACTTTCTATTTAATTTAGTTGCATAAAAAGTAATGTTTCCCTCTAACTAATGCAGTAGACCTGTCATAAAGCAAGCTGTTTAGTGTGATTCTTTTTTTCCTGATGAATTCCTATTTGCTGTGATTTTTATAATCTTACTAATTTTCTACTTGCATGTGAATTGCTTGTATTCATTCATTCTAGAATTATTCTAGGGACTGAAATGTAGGAAAACTGGTTTCCTTTATTAAGTATGGACATATTCCTTATCTGTTTCTATACTCTCAGATTTTAGTAATTTTAATCCAGAAAATGAAATATTCAGTTTCTTAAGTGTGTTTATTATGTATACCTTTAAAAAAAGAAATAGAAAAGTATTTTTTTAATTACATGTGTTTAGATTTGGTTGCTTCGAAATTTAAAATTTTGAAATAAATATAACTTTTAAATGTAAGTAGTATAAAATCACATGTTATGCTGTTACATGTTAACAGAGCTATCTCATTAACACAGAGATTACTTTTCCCTCTTCTTTTTATAGTTTCTTATCAGTTATGGTCCATTATGTGAGAATATGGTGGATGCTCAACATACAAGGTTGACTGTTAAATTTTGCTGTGGAAACTTCAGAACATAATGAACAGAACTTAGGACCTGTATTACATAAATTCTCAGTAATAATAGATGATAATAAAAATCACAGCATGAAGGCCTTCACAGCAGGATGAATGTTGATATAAGCTAATCTTAGCCTGCACCTCAGTGCTTCACCCATTAAAACAGTTGCTCGCCATTAAATTTCAAGTATCTATTGAAAGCCACCAGTCAGTAGCAGCTGGTCCTTTGATTACTGTGCTTTTTAAGGTAAAACTCCATGTTAACTGACTCTGAGCCTCAGCTGGGCATAAGATGTCCCAGGAGTCTACCTCTACCTAAAGGGACCCCTTTCCTGCTATCAGCACTGTGTATTAGACCTTGTCTAATTAAATTAGTGTGTGGCAGGATCTGTCCTCATCAGGAATATTTCCTGTGTTTTTGCTTCTGGACTGTCCCTCTCCTTTTATTCTGCTGGCATATGCAGAGACATTGATTGCTACTGGAAAGAGAAAGGTCTTCTTGAGAATATATTCTTTCCTTCTGCATGTTCTCCACACTTCTCTTTTGCCAGGGAAACTGTAGACAGTGTGTTCAAATCAAATTCTGGTCCAGGTCTGGCATCCAGCCCTCCCTTCAAGGAAATCTTATTGCACTGATTAGTGGATTGCATGACACTCAATAAACCTCCATCTCTTAATTTGCTTTAATAACAAAGTGAGTAATTCTGTGACTAAGGAGGTAGCCAACTGCTAAGGGCAATAATCATCCCGAGAGCACCTCCCAGGGTATGCAATTGTAGGTAGCCAAGTTTATAATTTGTGCTAAGCAATCTTCTTGGATGCTGCAGCCCTTCCAGCCAGCTCCCACTGCCCTGCCAGATGATTAGCAGTGAGCAGAGGTACCAGATGGAGCTGTGTTAAGTTCGTCTTGGATGGAAGCTGCTGTTTTTAGAGCTTACACCAGCCATTACCTGTGCATTGCATTTATCTTCAGTATGTGGCTGCACTGATAGATAGCTGCTGGATGTACAACATTCAGTTCCTGTGGTGTCTGGCATGGTGAACCTTATATTTGGCTGATAACACATGAACAAAGAAAACAAACTGGTGATGACTACAGAAATGAAACAGCTTCTCTGGGAACACAGCACTCCCTTGAGATAAAATACATTTTTTCTAGTGTCCCAAAAACTGTTTGCAAAAGGAAATGTTTTCTGATCTAGGGAGAGTTTATTTCCTTCCTCTATAAAATGAACTCACATCATCTCATTACAAAGCAAGCTGAGGACTTCCTAGTGCTGCCAACATGTAATGAACAACTGACTCAGCTGGGGAGATGTTTCTGTGGTTGAAACTGAAATCAGAAAAAATGCATGCAGGTCATTCCCTTCTACTTTGTAGGTCTCTAGAGGGCTCAGCACATGTAATATTCATTGGCCTACTAGGTCTGGGCAGTGGACTGGGCAAGGCACTTCTTCAGGTCATTTACACCTCAGTGGTTATACTGAGAAAATGAAGAGCAAAATAGTATTTCTGGTGAATAATACTTCTAGTAAAGTCTTTTCTTAGATTTTTTTCTGACCTAAGTAATCACCTTATTTGAATTGTGTTATATTTTTCTAATTATATATATTTTAATTATGTATATAATTTTATGTTTTATTCTAATTATCTAGATTATATTTTAATTACATATATTATTCTAATTATATATACTAGTCTTTAGT
>NW_010512628.1:0-44837 GCF_000687285.1 Phaethon lepturus | reverse complement strand
CGCTATCAAAGGCTTTACTAAAGTCCAGGTATTCATTTGACTGACTTCACTAACCACACATCTTTCATTTCTAGATCATTGTTTCAAGTCCAGTCAATATCAATAGAGATCAAAAGTTACAATGTCCTGGTTGCTAGTTCCTAACGGTACATGTGAAACTTTTTTGGAGATTTTCCTGGATTTCAAGCTTTAGAGTAAATGATATCATCACACGTTTTTCAGTCTTCTTTTTTATGACTCTTTGACCTACATAAAGGACACAAAAGTGTGACCTTTCTAAGGTTATTTATGGTTATTCAGCCCAATGAGTAATTCAGATTCTCCCCTTCTGATGTACACATATAATTTGTGTCTATTCTTCATTTTACCTGGCATGGCCATATAATCACCTAGTTTTGCTTGCTCTTACTGAGATTTCCCAGAGTCCTCTTCAGGTGAAATAATCTTAATTCTTTTAACGTTTCACATAGCTAATAAATATTGTGCTACACCTCTCCAGTGCTGAACTGCAGAACATTTCAGTTTAAACCTCCTTTTGTGCTGAAGATAGGCTATTTATTCCTCATATTTTCTTCATGAATATTCAAGCCCCATGACAGAATTTAACATGAGGAAGCTCTGACTAGCTTCCAACTGCACTGGACTATACCAAAGACTCACTGAATTCCAAATACACAGTTCCCTCCCACGTCTTTTCAATCTTTCATGAACTTCCTTGTAGCCAAAAGGAGGGGGAATAAGAACGATGGACTTTGAACTTTGATACATGATTTTTCAAAGATTCACATACTAATTCAGGCTGGAAGGGACCTCCAGAGGCCTCTAGTCTAATGTTCTGCCCAAAGCAGGGTCAGCCTTAAGATCAGACCAAGTTGCTTGGGGTTTATACAGTCAGGTCTTGAAAACCTCCAAGGGTGAACACTGCACAACCTCTCAGCTTCTTAATTTAGAAATCCGCTCTACTGCACTTAGTAACACCAGAAAGAAATATTGATGGAAGTGGTCATTAAAACGGCAGGTAATTGAACGTGAGTCCTTAATAATCCTTGTGAACCTCTCCACTGAGTTCAGGGGACTCTGACTGGCATGAACTCTTGAACATGAGTCAAGCCACACTCATGATTTTCCTCTATGCGGGGGCAACATCTTCAAGCATTGGATGCCCACTCAGATGAGAAAACATAGAAGATACAAATAGATTATTAATAATTATTTCCTACTTTGAATTATATGCAGCACCTTCTTATTGTACTTTCATCCTACATGCAACTTTAATTTGATGTTTATAGCTAAGGCAACTGAAGAAAGCTAGAAATGGTTTTACAGACAATAGCAACAAGTGGCATTTAAACTGTGATTTTTCTAAGTTTTTCTCATTTGTCTGCACCTCCGAGTTTCTCGGGCCAGCTGTTTATATTAGTTATGCCTGATCCTGTCACTGAGCAAAGACTTTGAAGGTTTCTCTACTCCAATTTCTATGTTGCTCTGATTTTTCTGTGTATAAAAAGAGTTGGAGTAGCACTGGTACAGACTCAGAAAGTTGTGTTTATGAAGTCAGTGTCAAGGACACTGCCATAGCTCTGCTAGTCATTGCTTGGTGAGTGGTCAGAGGGCAGCCCAGGGCTCTTCTGGATTCAAACTGTGAGTGACAAAAGTCCTTCAATTTTTCTTGAAGCTGATTTCAAGATGCTTATGAAATTATCATAATAAATTATCAGTTATTATGAAATGAGTGTTTCAATTCATTCTCTTAGCTAGGGATATACATAACAGGAAAACCAAGTTAAGACACTGAATTTCACACCTTGTTGTGTGAAAATGCTTGTTAAGGGGAAAAATATTTACTGAAAAATTGATGTGTAGTCAAAACAGAATTTCACCCACTTAACAAGTTTGAATTTAAATTGCTTAACTAAAGAGTTTTCATCTTTTAAATCCACCTTCCTACATAAACAGTGTTTTTACTATTTAAATGAATTTAACCCAAGCATTTATTTAAAGGAACTAGCTGTCTTTTGTATAACAGATGTTATACAGTATAAGAGTATAACAGTAGCCCTCCATTCTGAATATATCCAGTAACTTTAATTGCAATGCTCCTAGATCTGCCAAGTCTTCCCATTGACTCTATTGAAACCTCCCCATCCTGTACCCAAGCAGGCAGTGGTCAGTGCAAGGGCAGAGCAGTGGCCTCATCCTTCTGCAGTCTGCAGAGCTTTCAACAAGCTGCCTCTGGAGGGAAGAGCTTTTAATGCCATGCTGTAAACTGGGGATAACTACAACACAGAGTGCAGCTGGAAGGCACACTCTTCAGAGAGACTCTCCGCTTTGCTTTAATCTATGCATCATGCTCGTCTCCAGGCATGTGATCCCAAAACAGCATCTTACTTAAGAACCTTGTTCACCTTCTAGCTTAAGTTAAGTCACGATTTTTACTTGCTGTAAAAGCAGTTTAAAATAGCCTATTTTGAGATTTGAGGCACAGTTATGAGTCTATTAAGTTGCCTCAGGGATTGAGCGGTTGGGCTGCTCTGTGCAAGACGATACACCCTGTTGTATCTGCCTCCAGCTGCAGTCCTGCCTCAGAGCAAAATGAGCAAAGTCATCAGAGTCCACACTGAGGAAGATCCCTCAGGAAGGAAAGACTTTAAGGTCTGTGCACAGCTGTATCAAGTATCAGCCACTGCCTGAATTAGTCACAGAAAGATAAGCACAGAACAAATTTTACTGCTCGACTTTCTGAACATTAGAGATGCAACCGCATGAAGAAGATATTTGATGATACATACAGCTGTCAGGTGGATTTCTCAATGTCATTTCTGTTGGCAATAAAAATGTGTAGTTTATTTAATGGTGCAATACCATAACAGATACTCAAATTGTTAAAACTATCTTCTTTGTGGGAGGAAACATAATGACAAAGGATAAGGAAAAAGCTGAGGTACTTAATGCCTTCTTTGCCTCAATCTTCAATAGTAAGACAAGTTGTTCTCAGGATACTCAGCCCCCTGAACTGGAAGACAGGGATGAGGAGCAGAATGAAGCTCCCATAGTCCAAGGGGAAATAATTAGCAACTTGCTGCACCACTTAGACACACACAAGTCTATGGGGCTGGATGGGATCCACCCAAGGGTACTGAGGGAACTGGTGGCAGTGCTCACCAAGCCACTTTCAATCATTTCTCAGCAGTCTAACCAGCAGGGTCCCAGGGGACTGGAGGTTAACAAATGTGATGCCCATCTACAAGAAGGGCCAGAAGGAGAATCCGGGGAACTACAGGCCTGCCAGTCTGACCTTGGTGCTGGGGAAGTTTATGGAGCAGATCATCTTGAGTGCCATCATGTGACACGTACAGGACAACCAGGTCATCAGGCCCAGTCAGCATGGGTTTATGAAAGGCAGGTCATGCTTGACCAACCTGATCTCCTTCTGTGACAAGGTGACCTGCCTAGTGGATGAGGGAAAGGCTGTGTATTTTGTCTACCTAGACTTTAGTAAAGCCTTTGACACCATTTCCCACAGCATTCTCTTGGAGAAACGGGCTATGCATGGCTTGGATGGCCATATTCTTTGCTGGGTAAAATACTGTCTGGATGGCCAGGCCCAAAGAGTTGTGGTGACCGGTCACAAGTGGTGTTCCCCAGGGCTCAGTTTTGGGGCCAGGTCTCTTTAATATCTTTAACTATGACCTGGACAAGGGGATCGAGTGCACCCTCAGTAAGTTTGCAGACAACACCAAGTTGGGTGGGAGTGTTGATCTGCTGGAGGGTAGGAGGACTCTGCAGAGGGATCTGGACAGGCTGGATTGATGGGCCAAGGCCAGTTGTATGAGATTCAACAAGGCCAAGTGTCAGGTCCTGCACCTGAGTCACAACAACCCCATGCAGCATTACAGGTTTGGTTTTTTTTAGAGTGGCTGGAGAGCTGTCCAACGGAAAAGGAGCTGGGGATGTCGGTCAACAGTTGTCTGAATATGAGCCAGCAGTGTACCCAGGTGACCAAGAAGGCTAATAACACCCTGGCTTCTATCAGAAATAGTGAGGCCAGCAGGAGTAGGGAAATGTTCGTACCTTGAATACTGTGTTCAGTTTTGGGCCCCTTATGACAAGAAAGGCACTGAGGTGCTGGAGCGTGTCCAGAGAAGGGCAATGAAGCTGGTGCAAGGTCTAGAGAACAAGTCTTGTGAGGAGCAGCTGAGGGAACTGGGGTTGTTCCTGTCCAGTACTTGAAAGGAGGTTGTAGGCCAGCAGGAGTAGGGAAATGTTCGTACCTTGAATACTGTGTTCAGTTTTGGGCCCCTTATGACAAGAAAGGCACTGAGGTGCTGGAGCGTGTCCAGAGAAGGGCAATGAAGCTGGTGCAAGGTCTAGAGAACAAGTCTTGTGAGGAGCAGCTGAGGGAACTGGGGTTGTTCCTGTCCAGTACTTGAAAGGAGGTTGTAGCGAGGTGTGTGTTGGTCTCTTCTCCCAAGTAACAAGTAATAGGAAATGGCCTCAAGTTGCACCAGGGGAAGTTTAAATTGGATATTAGGAAAAATTTCTTCACCAAAAGGGTTGTCAAGCATTGGAACAGGCTGCCCAGGGAGGTGGTGGAGTCACCAACCCTGGAGGTGTTTAAAAGACATGTAGACGTGGTGCTTAGGGACATGGTTTAGTAGTGCACTGTCAGTGCTAAGTTAACAGTTGGACTTGATGATCTTAAAGGTCTTTTCCAACCTAAACAATTCTATCATTCTATAATTCTTTAAAAAAAAAACACAGAAAAGGCACCGTCTCCTAATGAGCAATCCCTGGGTGCTGCATTGTGCTACACATGGCAATAGCTCATAAAGCTGAATTTCTCCTTTTGATCAGTTCTATTTTCAGTGAAGTACTAATGATTTTACCATTCAAATTCTTAATTTTTATTTTCTTAGACTGGGGAGAACAGTTTGGAGTGATGTTGGATGTATCACTGATTTTAGTAAGCTACAGAAAGTCCCTAATGTACTTGGGTGTGACCTTAAATCTTTTTACCCATGTGAGAAGTGCAGAGTCAGGTTGTGCTTGTTAAACTATGTGAAGACAAAGTTTAAAATATTTAATTCAACAGTCTAAACTATGATGTGCTTATTTCCATTGAAAGTCATTGCTCTATTTTCATGTCGTGGATCAATCACAGACTATTCAATGTGAAATCACAATTCCAACTCTTATCAGAAAAAAATTATCAAAAAACAGAGATCATTTTGTTACTAGCAAATGTATTTGATACCAGCTGAACCATAACTCTTCCAAAAACTGTCTAGAAAAAATGTATAAGATTTCTTACAATAATTCAACCAAAGAGAAGTGCTATAATATAAGCAGAGATATTTAATCTTACAATTTGCCTGTAACTCACAACTTCACACATACAAAATCAGGGGAAGGAGACGTTTTGGTACAGTAAATGATATGCCAAGTAACTACAGGGGAGAGGAAAGAGAAAAGTCAGATTTTGGAGGTTTGTGCGTGACATGGGCTCTAGGAAAGTTTTCACTTTGTATTACACATGTAACTAGAACTGCTGTTGAATCAGGCAATTATATATAGCCTGTAAGTTGTGCAGTATTTCACACTGAAATATCAGTATAATTTTCCATTCCAGATGGTAATTCATCATGAGATTCTTTTCCTTACATGGACACATACACATCCTACATATTTCCAAATGTGCAGGGAATGATTCAAAGTAATTTCTTATTTATCCTACATTTCCCCAGCTGCTGCTACACAAATTGTAAACATAATCTTAGTGTACTTCACAATTTCATATGATTCTCAGGAAAGGCTAGAAAGTGTGGAATTTAGAATACTAAACTGTACACTTCCTTTTTTCATCAATAAAAGATGTGGAGTTTGGGTGATGATTTAGCTCATAATCATGCAAGCAGTATACATATTATAATTGCTATAATTGTCTTATTCCTGTATGATATTTATATTAGAAGTCATTCTCTAATTTAAAAAAGAAAAAAAACCACACGTTTTGGTGTAACACATTTTCCTTTTGCAACATTTCACTTTTTTCTTTATTCCATTTATGGGCATATTGGACAAAACTTGTTAGCAAAATCTAATGATGTATTAGTATGTATTTCAGTCAGCATAGGATTTCCTAGGGAATGTTTAAAATGGAATAATCAAGCCAGGTTGGTAAAGGGAAGAGATGAGTTTCCCCCAGAACAGGTCTACACCATGAGCGATAATGCTGGACCAAGAAAGAGGGTGTGAATGCCTGACAATGGTGGGAAAAAGCTGCCTCCATCCCTCCTGACAGCAGCATAAATGTAGATCAATGGAAGATGATCCTGAAAGTGCTGCTCCCTAGGGCAATGTTGTTTCCTTTGCCAAGAACAGCAGAGTTGAGCTGATGCTTCAGCACATAATCTCCATCCTCCCTTATCCTCACTCCTTTCCCCAGCATAATACCTGCCATTACAGACACTCAAGTGGGGATCTGGGGGCTAAAAGGAGAGCTGCTGGACTTACCCAGTTAGCATAAAACAGCTAGCAGGACTCTACAATATGTGAGTGATCATGTATGTGAGCATGGCACATTAGAGGGGTCTGGCAGAAAGGGCAGATCACTGATGTTTCCAATTAAATGATTTCTTGGGTCTGTCAAATGTGGAGTCCCTGCGGCAATCAGGCACCTCCTAGATGCAAATATTCCATCTCGTTGTTCCCGCTGCTATAAAGAATAAAGTACATAATCTTGAAAACCAAATCCATGTCAATGCTAACCATATGAATACAAAACCACATGAAATGGAAACCTGGAGAGCCTCTTTAGTATGCATGTTCTCTCAGGGCAGTAAAAAGATGTAGATAAAAATCATTTGCCTTTACGTATGATATGGTTTTCATTGGTTTTGTAATGATTTAAGTGACTTGGCCCTCATACCCACATGCGGAAGACTTTACAATTGCAGGTTTTCTTTGGGTATGAAATGTAATGCATTCCTTTCCTTATTTTACAGGGACATCAAACCTGACAACATACTACTGGATGAGCATGGTAAGTGAATATTGACTGCTTTCTCTCAGATATCTCTAATTCCTGAGATCTCAGTGACATGCTCATGACATGCTTTCTAAATCATCCTCAGATGTTGGATTTCTACCTAAATCTGGACTGTCTCTGCAAAGTCCATCTGTCCACCTTGTGGATTTTGTAATTTCCCCTACTTTTGGGAAAAAAAAAAAGCAAGCTGATCTGACACCTGCAAGACCTGAAGGAGAAGGAATTTAATATGAATTGAGATTACCAGGGACACCTAATAAAAAGAAGTCAATATTTTATTAATGGGATTACTGTGAATCACCATAATCCCTTTTTAGGGACCTACCAGTAGAACAGTACCAAGCACTTGTTTTCTCTTTTAGAACTTCTGAAGGGTTAAGAAATTTCATATAGCAAATTATTTATCATGTAGGTATCTAAAATTACTTTCCTAAATTTAGATATGGAATTTGGAAATTTGTCTCCAAGTCTGCAAAATTTTTATGGCTCTACATGTAGTTCTGGCTTAAATAACCTAAAACTTTCAGTACGTAACTGAACTTTCAGTAGTAATTCCATGATCTCAAACTAGAAAGGTGTGGCATAAAAAAAAAAGCAGCTAACTTCTCTAAACTTAAATTTTACACATATACTCTCTCTATGAAGTGTTTTGCTAAAACCTCATGCATCTTTTTGCAACTATTCACGGGAAGAACATGAGAAAGGTAAAAGAAGGCATTAACCTTGTATCAAAACAGAAATACGTACGGGAGGAAGACTAAATGGAAAAAGGAGATGTGTGTTTGCTGCTGTGGGAAAGCCTTGTTGTGCTTTGTTCACCTCAGAAATTGATTAAAAGCAGTTAATCTTTGAGAAAATATAAAGTTGAAATTATGCCAACATTACCATTATCTTTCAAAATCCGTTGCAGAGCTGCTGGGTATACAAGTTAATGTTGATTGAAGAGGTAACATTGCGAACAGCTGGAGTTTGTCCCTGGGAATATGGAAGCCGACAAAGATAACCAATGTTGGAGTTTTAAACCATCTAAACGTCAGGAATTTATTCTTTCAGACCCATAAGTGTTAATGTTCCGTAGACACTAATACCAGCAAACAAGCATGAAACAGAAATCTCTTGTCTTTGAGCCCTGGGTGAATTAATGATATCAAAGGCAACATGAAATGACTATGAGTGTGTTAAATCTCTGATTGACAGCCTTTGAAATACAGTTGCCCTTATGTCTCCTTGCCCCTCATCAAGGTCGATTACTGCACAAAATCAGCCTCTTGCAAGAGCTTTCCTATGGGGGCTCAAGTATTGCAGAGAAGAAGCTACACCAGGGTGAGCGATATGCTGCAAAATGAAGTTTTTTTGGTGATTATAATCTGTTCAGCAACAAAATTATCTGTAGACAGCTTGGAAATTTTGGGATGAACAGCCGTTTTCTGAACAGCAGCAGAATACTGCTCCCTCATAGCACACCTGCAGACAAGTGGTGAAACAACCGTGCTTCTCCGGACTTGCAGATAGATCTTGGTCAGCAGAATTAACTAACTCATGGATCCTTGGTTCACAGACCTGTTATGTGGTTGGGAAATGTAATTCTCTCAGTGGATAAGGCTCCACACACTTCATCTCCCTAAATGAGCTGACATCAATAGGATGGGTGTCTGTACCATGCTCGTCTCCACAGGCTTCCTTTACAGATCACTGAAAGACATAGACGTGTTAAATCATCTGATCTATTTTGGATGTCTGCACTATACACCAGTACCTATTCGGTGACTAATACCTAGGAAGTTTTGAGTAATCCACTTTATAGATGTATGTTTAGCTAGATGAATGTTATCCTTGAAGTCCATAAAAGCTTTGATCAAGCTGTAACATCGTAACATCATTTTTAGGGAATCATCAGATTTCACTTAATGGAAAAATGTGCCGAATATATGCACCATAAATATACAAGGCTGTAGAAGAAGCATAACAAATTCACCTAATATGAGTCTAACCAGGTGCACAGGAAGGAACTTTATTTTGGCCTGTGGCCTCTAAGATGGCACAGCAGTTTCCTATACGCTTGACTTTACCCCTAGAAGCTTCTTACAGTTCATTAAACAAACTGTGCTTACACAAAGTATTATGGAATTGCATATGCACAACATTTAGGACTGAGAGTTTGTCTCAGTGAGTTAGATTCCTTTGACCTTACTGAAGAAACCTATTTTGGCTGAAGTCAAATTGAAGTGTTATGCCCTTCACATTGCCTTACATCTTTAAGCAGTTGAACTGCCTGACTTTCATAACATATACCAAGATTGTAGATTATAGATATTTCTGCTCATTAAAACTAGTTTCACTACAATTATCTATATGACTTAGGGAACATACCTCAGGAATACAGAAGTAGTGAAAACGGGAGATTTTTCTTATCTCATAAAAATGATCAATCTAATTTACAAAGAAAAGAAAAAATGAAAATGTATACAACAGATTCAAAATCATTCTGGCAGAGGAAGCCTGAATTTTCCTGTATACTTTGCAGCAAAGCCACATCTCAACACTGCTGAGCACAGATTCTGATGCATCAGTGGAAATAAATGTTTGATGATTACAAGAAGCGTAATGCTACATGAAAATGGGGTAACCAGCTGCTTAAAATAGTGTTCAGCCCCTACCAGAAGATGATTGTCTGGTCTCACGGAGACATTCTCCATCCCATAGGGGAGTCTCATTTGAGGAGAGGAAGTAGGGATGTTTTCATGTTTCACACTCTGAAGCAGAATCAGACCCTTCTAAGGAAATGAATGCTGTCCATAAGTCTCTCTTGTTAAATTTCCCTCCCAGCTTTCCCAGAAAGATCTTCCTTTTACAAGTAACACTAATCTCTAAATTTAATAGTAGTGCTCTGTTCTGCTAACATGCATCAGAAACAGAATTATTCTAGTGATAGCTGAAGGGACTACTTGGTGGTTCAGGAGAGCTATTATAATTGTATTGTACAGAGATAAGCATTATAGAATACTCTTAATAGCAGTGTTCTCTTTCCTGTACTATTCTTTGCATTTTAATGGTTTAGAACAATATAACTGAAATAATAGTGTTTAGAACTGAAAGTTGGCAAGTCTGGTCCATGTTGTATTTTTTTCTGAAATATCAAAGAAATCAAACGTGTATTTAAATCTTTCCATGATCTATTAGCTATGACATCTAAGGAGATATGGAATGCCTAAAATTTACATTAGTACATTGCATTTTTTCAGAGATGATAACAGTATTTCTACAGCTATTTGGTAGCACCATTGATATTAACATTTCTGGTCATTCTGCAAAAATTATGAGGTCCTACTTTGGCATCCAGGTTTTGCATTGTGCAGAGTGACACCATTATTACACTCTGTTTACAGGAAATTTGAAAGGATTTGATTTCCTCTCAGCAACTTTTTCAGGACATCATTTCATAAGACCCAGCAATGTCCCTGCTTGGTTTACTGAGGAAGAACTCCTTGCTGGGTCAGAGCCAAGACCTCAGCCAGTATTCTGTCACAGCCAGTAGCAAGAGGAGATACTATTCATGGAGATACCCTTTGCCACTTCTAGTCATCGAATGTTTCAGTACTCCTTCTCACCCACAATTTTTGTCTTAGGATATTAGGGTATCTCTGTATATTCCCATTAGAATCTGGATGAACCTTTGTCAATGAGTTTGTCTACTGCCTCTTTGAAGCTGCTGCTGACACTGGCCTCTACAACCTCCTGGAGCAACAAGTTTTAGAAGTTCACCATCCCTCAGGAAAGAAAAGTGTTTTCTTTCATCTGATTTGAAACATTCTCCTTTCAAAAAAAAACACCCCTCTACTTCAAGAATTGCAGGATTTGGTAAATAGCTTACAATCGCAATCTTCATTCAGAAGACTCAAAAACTCTTCAGTGCTCTCCTGTCTCAGCTGAAGACCCTCAGACTTTTTAATTTCTCTTTACAAGGCACTGCTCCACGCCCCTTGTTCCTCTCTGTTCCCATATCTAGTATTATGGATACGCAGGCTTTCCGTTTCAGAGCAGAAGAGAAACCATACTGGGTCAAAGACCCATCTAGTTGAGTTTCTTATCTCCAGGAGTTGTCAAAAGGTGAATGACAGTGCAGGATATAAAATGAGGCAGGTTTTTGTGGTACTTTCCTCAGGTACTCACCCAATCTCCAGCCTCAGGCATTTCCTGAGCTGGGTATGGTTTCCACACATTTAATAGCTTTCAATGGTCTTTTCCATGGACTTTTCTGGTGCTTTCTTGAGTGGAGGGAACTTCTATCATTCCTTAACATCTTGTGGCAAAGTGTTCCTTAGCTTGAACACAGATTAGGTGAAGACTCACTCTGTACTTGCTTGTTTTGAAGGTGCTATCTGCTAATTCCATTGAACACCTACTACTTGCCACCTACAGTTGGAACTGCTTCCTCGTGGTTCTCCATATTGAAATCACAGACCAAATATTTCCCTCTTAACCTTAACAGGACTAATACTTTATTAGGTTTTGGGGTTTCTTTAGACTGGATTTTTGCATCCGTTAATGATAATTTTACTCAGTAATCATTTCTTTTATGAGAGAGCAAGGCAGATGCAAGCTGGCATTTGTATGTGCCTCTTTATGTATGATTCCATTGTTTTATGATCATCAAGGTTTGCCTTAAAACTCCATTTCCTTGATTACATGTGGATCTTAGCTCTCACTTGAAAACTAACAGCAAAATTGAAAAAATGCAGCCAATGAGAAATCCTGCTTTTAAAACCAAAAATAGGATTAAACCCCCCCCCTATAAATTCAATATTTAGAACCCTGATGTTAACTTCTGAACAACAGAAGTAGCAACGTTATTACTCTGTAGTGATGTCTGGGAGACACAAAATCTCTCCTAAAGATATACCTTGTGTGACTGCATTAGGACTGGTCCTCATCATACCCACAAACAATTTTCAAGGGGTGTGCCTCATTTAACCTTCTGGTGTTGGTTAACACGATGAGTGTTCTGAGCATAATTCATTCAGCTGAAACTATCTGCATTAGGGCTGGTCCTCATCATACCCACAAACAATTTTCAAGGGGTGTGCCTCATTTAACCTTCTGGTGTTGATTAACACGATGAGTTGTTCTGAGCATAATTCATTCAGCTGAAGCTATCTGCACTTTGAACATATATTTGAAACTTTTACATGCCTACATGGCCATTAAACAGCCTACCCTTTTGAAATGCACAGCCTCGCTGAACCAGTCTGTAGCTGTACAATAAGGTTTCTACCAATATCCCCGATGATAAGTGGCAGACTGCCAAGTCATGCCAGATTCACATGGGTAAGAGCTTATGCTCTTGTACATAGTACAGATGAACCCAGAGAGATGATTTTTAAATTGTTCATAGGGTTTGCCCTTCTGAGGGCAAATCAGATCTGAATTTTCTCCAAAATGTTACTGTGTTGAGATTTCCTGTCAGCTCTGACGCATGCTGAGATGGTGGCATTAACTTCAGTCTGGTATTTCTTCTCTCTGCCCTCACATTCACCCCTTTGGTTTCAGACTCTGAGAAATGCAATGAGCTTTGAAGTCATGTACATTTGCCTCTGCTAAATGTTAGTCAGCCAGCCTCAGCCACCTTTCAGGTCTTGTTCTAATTGTGCTTATGATTTGTTCTCATTTAGCAAAAATTAAATAATAGTCCAAACAAAGATCATTTGCTGTTTAATTCAGATACAGGCATTTCAGGCCATTGGAAGAGTGAGGCATGAAAGCCACAGCACTTCTGAAGTGCATGCATAAATCTTCTCAAAGTCATATACTGTGCTGTAGATACTAATTTACAAATTTTCCCTCTTAAAGCCTTAAAGCTGACTAGAGGAATGCAATTTTCAAAACAATTTTCACTGAGATTCTTCCTACTTACAATATACATGTTGGCGTATGTTAAATTTGTGCAGTCTGGGACAATCTGAAAAAGCCACTCTGCAGAGAGCCAGAGGAATGTGGTCATTTGCCTTTTCTTTCCTTCTCTCCACCATCTTCTCATTATCATAGGGTGTCATGCAGTCGTGGGGATTAAGCAATGAGCTCTTTCCCCATGGTACTGAATTTAGCTGGGTACTGCTGAATTTCTTGTGCACTGCTCTGCTTCACAGCTCTTAAAAACTAAACCCAAGTGGCACTGACATACTGCTTAATTCAATATTATACCTCGTACCTGAGAAGGGAGCCAGGGTACAGGCTTGGTTTTGAGATTTAATTGTTCACAATAATATCCAGAAAAGGAGATCAAGTACAAGTTGTGAAGCTCAGATGGGGAAAAGTCCCCATGAATTGAAATTTTGGAAACAGTACAAAGTAGCCAGTATCCCAGCATGTTTACTGCAGCAATAGCTATCCTTCTCTTTCTTCTATGCAACAGCTGCAGTAAAAAGATATATTAGAGGCTGATTAGAAAGATTCCTGCAGAGAATTGGGGTCTAACTGTCTCTTGAAATATTCACACCATGAATGAAAAACCTTAAAAAAACCCAAAGCAAGTCACTAGGCTTAAAAGATTGGAAACCATTCAGCGGTGCGTGCAGGCAGGCAGAGCTCTGCCTTGACATCCCTCCATGCCTCCGCTACCGATGGGCACTGGGGGTTCATTCCCCAAGCCCCCCGCTCAGACTCCATCCCAGACACAGCCTCTCTCCGTGCCCCCGGCTCCCACCGAGCGCTGCGTGCAGTCCCTGCAGTGCCTATGGGAGCCGTGCTTTCCCTCCATAGCCCTCTAAGCGACAGGCAAAGAGCGCCTGCAGGCAGCCCATGGGTCTTGGGGTGGCCATGTGATGGGGTAAAGCAAAGGTGGAGTTTTTCCAGTGGTACCAACACGGCTCTGCCGTGCCCTGCTATGCCTACAGGAGCAGCCCGTTGCTGCTGTATCGGCAGTGGGATGCGGAGCAGCTGTGCAGAACCTATCTTCCCAAACCATTCCTTACCTTGCAGAAAGGCATATTTAACAAAAACCATCAACCAGTGTTTGCAAGACTTCACGTGTGCTATTTGGGTTTTGTTAAATGAGAAGAAATCTAATAAAAGGGAGAGAAAACAATGCACCGCAGGAGAGGCAATTTTCTTTGCAAATCAACTGTTTGGATCAGTCTGAATGGATATTATGCGATAGGTGTTTTGCAACAGGCTATCATGCTGGCACTCTAATAGGGAGCATCACTTACAATGCTGTCATTTAAATGACAGAACTTTATCTGTCAAAAAAAGAGAAAATATTAGCCTGCCGAGATCCTTGCAGCTTGTCATTCTATGGCGCACAAGGATTTGCTTGAAACTACTGCAATGAGGTGGCTGTATGTGGTTCAATTATCTTTTTCAAGAAGCCTTCTGCCATGGCAGTTTATTATTGCAGAAATAAACTGCAAACATGCTACGCTCCAGCCAGCAGGAAGGAGGAATACCACCTTGTAATCTGACCGCAGGCTGGGCTGTGAACACTAATTCTTGTTCTGGTAGCCTAACACCTCCTGGCCCTTATAAAGTGATCGCTTTCACCTGCTTACAGCTTTTGTCTGCTGTGTGCAAACATCTTCCTGGGCTGGGTGTCTTAGGAAAGTGTCACTAAAATGTAAGCCGTTTTTTGAGAAGACTGCAGAAAGCATGCAAACCATATCATTGAAAAATTGTACCGTCTCCCATTTGAAGAAATAGCTTTAATTTTGGCAGTGGGATATGCCTTCTTCCTTTTTCCCTTCAAAAACAGCTCAGCTCTGGCTAAATTAGGGGACTTCAATAATTTCTGTTCACATATGCGTGGCTGCAGACTTGTTAGAGGTTGGCAGATGCATTTCCTGGGGACTTTGAGTGGGATGTAGGTTAGACTGTCAGAGCAGCATAATCTTTTGTTGAGACTGCTGTTCCTCAGTTGAGCACTGCGGGAACATTCATCATCAGTCATTTGTTACACTCTTTTCATCTTTGGCAGCAAACATGATAACAACCTCCCTCACTTAATAACTGCATCATGCCCAAAGCATGCCCCATTCTGTGGACTGAATGAGGTTGAGATCTTGAGCAAAAAAAAATCACAAGAACTTGTCATTCAAGAGTCTAGTTCAACATATGATGTATTAATCCTGATCTGAGTGCAGGGCTAAGCTGGGTAAGGGAGCACCTTTCCCTGCACTCTGTCCTCCCCAATGGCATTGCCAGATCTAATCATAGACAACAGAATGTCTGCATCACTCCACAGTATAAAACGAATCCTTAAGTGGAAGATGCAAAACCTAGCAGCAGACTTATCAAATTAAAAGTCTGCAAATACATTTTCAGGCTGGATTTGCATTCATTTTACCTGCCTACAGCAAGCCAGGATTAACAAATATTGCTTCTCTGCGGTGGAGTAATTTAACCTATCCTTGTTGTAAAGGACCCCAGAAAAAAAGTAATGACAGCAGGTTTGGGCCATCCAGCCTCATTAGTTCAGTCTAAATCAGCTGTCTGGCTGGTCAGGCAGCAAGTCCACGGGCTGACTTGTGTCACTTCTCTTTCGTCTTGCAACTTGCTGTCAAATGAGTGATCCTTTGGGACCTGCTGCTGTTACATACACACTCTTCTGCTACCGTGGATCTAATTTTATAGTTATTGTACGATAAAAATATCATTTTTCTTCTCGTCTCCCTTTCTGCCCTGAGGAGACTTAGAAATAGCCAGACTGATGGTAACCTGAAGCGGATGTGATAACAGACAGGCATCATGAGTACCAGCGAGTGCGAGGCATGGCTCTAGTTGGAGATAAGGAGATACCTAGATTTCACACAGCTTCACAAAATTCAGCACTGTTCTTGTGTACTGCTGCCCTAGAAGATGGTTCCTGTCCCTAATATTCACAGCAGGAGGGGGTTTGCGGTGACCAGCTGGAAAGGTTCAGCACGCAAACAGATAGTGGTCACAACCATACAGGAAAAGCGTTCCATAATTTTGCCACCAATATGATTTTTCTAGCTATGAGCAACATTTAATAGTAAGTTTCCATGAATTGTTATTAATATTTCCAATTTAATTTCTTTCAATTATCACTTAAATGTTAAACAAAGGAAGGAATATTTGTATGATGTGCTATCTTAACTTCTGTTTTTACTTTGTGTAATTGCAGGACATGTTCATATCACTGACTTTAACATAGCAACTATAGTGAAAGGCTCAGAAAAAGCTTCTTCTATGGCTGGCACAAAACCCTATATGGGTAAGTTTTCAAGACCATTTTAAAAATGTAAGAAAGCACACACATTAATGATGACTAATGGCGTATTGAAAGGATTTTATGTTGTAGAAGCATACAATAAATGTGATCAACTTATTTTTTTTGACTGTATATATGTGTTAGCAATTGAAAACACTGGAGATGGAGGGATTGGGCGGGAGCTTGGTCTCCACACTGCTGTTAGTCAGGTTCTCTTCGGTTTTGTGAAGCAAATTCAGGAGAGTTTCAACTGTGTTACTTCCTGCAACCCCCCACATCTGGAGACAAGAATATATGATTATATTTGCACCACTGTGGCTATGATCTAGCAGAGAACATATGTCAATATGTCAATAACACAAATGTCAATTTAAAAATATCTAGGCACATCCTTAATTGCTTTGCTATGCTGGGTTCCTCAAAAATGTGTCCTACGTAACTAACCCCTCGAGTGCTTTCCCTATGGATTTTAGGGGCATTTTATATGTTTTAATCATGTAATTTAAATGCATAGATAGATTGAAGGCTGGCAGAGTAAAATTCAGTTCACCTGTCCTCATGTGTCTAAATGTTAAGCATCGTGGCTAAGCTAGTAATTCAAACTTCCCCTGGACCTGAAGGGCAGAAGGCATCTCTTGGAGGTCATTTGTCCCACCAAAGTCAGGCAAGCTTCCACAGCTATGAATAGGTATGATTTGTCCTATTTTTGGCTTCCTACACATCTGCTGGTTTAATGCTGTCTGTATATGCATTTGTCATTGCCCGTGGAGATAACTAGCTTAAGACTAAACTTATTCAGGTTCTGGAAACCAGACTAAGAGATATGTGTCTCTCCAAGAGATTTTCTCTAACTGACATGCTCAGCACACACCTAACACCCATGCACTGGTAAAATACTGGTAAATGACCACGTTCTGAAAATGTCATTCAGGGAACCAAAGGCCACTGTGTTACCACAATTCCACATATGAGCATAGGAGTAAAAGCACGTGGCCAAGAAAGGAATTAACACTTATGTTTGTCGCAGCACAAAAAGCACTGCACCAATCTGCAGGCGAAGCAGGCAGATACCTGCAGCATGCCTTTGTACCAGCTGTGAGACTGTGTCAGAGCAGTTGCAGGCACCGGAGCAGAGTCGTGTTTTCAGATACGATGCTGTTTGGGCATGAATCTGCTCGTATTCTCACAGAAAATTCTCAGGGAGTTACCAGGGGCTGGAGTCTATCCCCCTAAGCAGCTTGGGCATAGCTGTCCTATTTGGGCGGTTAATAGGATACAATAACGTGTGTAGCCACACTTGCCACTTGGGCTTGTGACCAGTGCACTGACCTGACGCTGGCTAGCTTACTCTTAGAAATGTACTCAGACCAAGAAATATTTAAGTTATGCAGAGGAATGAGGTTTCAGATGAAAATTTTCTCAGCATTTTGTATTGGTTAACTCTAGCCAAGTGTCTAGTTCAGTGTCACTACTTAGTTGAGATGGCCAACACTGCACAGGCATCGGAGAACAAGTCTGGGTACTGAGTTTCCCCTCAGGGCCGGTACCTGAGTGTTTGATGTTGCACCACAGGTTCTCTATTCAATGTGGTGAAAAGAGAGGGGAAGGGACGCTGCAATCTCCCTTACACCAAGAGCTTTAGGTTAAAAAGAACCCGATTGAGCATTTTCGCCAGTATGTATTGGTTCTATTTATGAAAAAAAACCCCAAAACAACAAAACTAAGGAAAAAAGCATTTTTTCTCTACAAGTAATTTGACCTCCCCCAACACATACAAATAGCTGTACAACCGACATGTGGAACTAATTACATTCACAGAGGTGCCCTTACATACGTGATGACTGAAATGTTAAAAGATTCCAACATTTTTATATGGTAGTTTTGCTTTTCTGTGAAAGGTTTATGACTCAGAGCTCACACATTCTGCTTAAATAGCTGCCTACAATCTTCCAGTAGCCATTGTCAGTAGATGTGCAAATTCTTATTACACAGATTATTCAAAAGTACCCTTGAAAAGTAGCCATTTTGCAGGAGCTCAAACAAATTCAGAATAGATGTTTTCTGTATTTAAGTGTGATGATGACAGCAGACATAACAATAAAGTCTTTTCCAAGATTTAATTTGGTAGTCAATTAGACGACTGTTTTGATAGCCTTACATTTTTAATCTTGAAGCAGTTGCATAGTTTTAAATTAGAAAGCATAATTATTATGAAAGCAGAAAGAAGCTGAGTACTTGCTCAGGGGTCAGTTAGCATTTTAGCATCTGCCTGTCATAGTCACACATAGAATGTGTGTTATGAAGAGATCATCTTGCGGCCAATGATCAGAAACAGATTAGTTAAAACAGTTGTACAAAAATGTATGTGAGTATTCTTCAAATATTTTTTTGAGAGTTAACAGGAAACTTAGTGTCCTTTGGAGACCCTTTCAGCCCATCTGCACACATAGGTGGATCACCACCTTCTTAGTTCATCGGTGGTCTCTGTTGGCAGGCTTTTCTCACAGGAAAAAGATTAGATTTTAACAACTGAAAGCACAAAAATCTGTAGTAAGTGCTAAGTACCATGATTTGGTATTTTAAGGATAAAATTACAAAAAATTTCCCTGTCCTTTTGGAATTCCTACCCTCCACTCCCACCCCAAGGAGGAGGAGTAACTTGTTCTTTGTGTAGCTGGTTTGCCAGGAGATAGTACAAAGGGAAATGCTGAGATTCATCTTAGAAAACCTGCCTATTCCATGCTGAGATGTTCAAGTCCAGTCCATCCTGCCTAAACTGCGCTTATGTCCCTTTCCATGGTATCCTCCATTTACTAGAAAATTACAGAGTCCTTGTATTTAGTAGGAAAATACCAATCTCTGGGACAGATGCGTCCCTATAGCCTTATTGTTTTGCAATCATTCATCAGCCTAATATAGTCATCAGCCTGCAAATACTTTCCCTGACCTAAGTTTGGAGTGCTGGAGACAGCTGAGACTTGTTGCCTTCTCAGGGAGCTAAATGATCTCCTCCTGGAGGGTCCAGTAAGAGCCCAAGCTGACCCAAGGAAGGAGGTAAACTCTAGAACTGGAGTGAAGAGAAGATGGGAACAAGATTTTAACTTCACACACTGGTGAACTGCTGTCTTGGTTCACTTTAGCTCACAAAGCTGTTCTGCCCTGCACCCTCCTCCCCACACATCAGGTCTCCCCCATATCCAACAATCTCACAGGAAGAAACAGAACAAGAAATTTATGACGAGATTACGGCACCATCCACCAGCTTACTTTCTTTCCAGTGTGCCTTCTTCACCTCTTGGAAATGCAAAAATACCGCAAAAGCCACAAGCGCAGTCTCTGCTCCTCAAAAAGAGTCAGAAGAGTCATCCTTGCATTTATTTGGAGCTGTAAGAAGGCATGAAAGCTTTTAGAGCTGTAAAAATGTTCTGTTTCAAGTGAAAAGTGATGGGTGAGCATTCTCTGTGGCACAGCTTGGGCATCAAAACTTCAGCAAACCTCAAATATTAAGAATTTGATAGATATGGCCAGACACTCATTGGTGCTGCTTTTTCCACTAAGTGCATTGATTCCACTTCCTTTCCTCTTTTTAGTTTACACTTTTCATTTCATGAAGGATCATATCTTTAGGGAAATTCTACAAAAACTTTTCTGTTGCAGTGCTCAAATTAAGAGAGTTTTGGGTTCACTCCTGATAGTTATTTAAGGATGTATCACAGACTTTCCATGTGGCTTCACCTAAGCCCTTTACACAATGAGAAAAATAGAAAAAAAAGACTTGAGGAGGCTGGCTGTATGGTTGGTAGTAATCTTTCATTACTAGGAACTTAAACCACACTTTAAAAGCAGTGTAACAAGACAAAATCACCTTCAAGTCACTTGCTGAGCACCACAACCAGGGAAACTTTATGGTTCTTGTAAGAGATGCCTTATACTATTCTGGTTTTCATGATGATGAAGGTATGAGATGTGACAAAAGCTGTTTCCCCCTCTTGCAGGTTTATAAAGGCTGACTCCCATGTTATGTTTAATCAGATATGAAGGCACTCTCCAGCCTTTCCCTTAGTAAAGATACTTATATGATTTCTCACTCCTTCCTATGGCCAATTTAAGCAAGTAAATAGAAAAATGTTATCTCTAAAGCTTCCATTCCTAGTTGAAATCTGATTGAAATAGGCTTAGAAATTGCTAGGGAGCAAATTGCTCACATGCAACATGACTGCATAAAACCAGTATCCAGGAAAAAAACACAGTGAATTGATATTGTGTTGTAAAAATGGACTAGCTGTTCTGATTAAGATACCTATCTGGTAATGCTAAGCATGACGTGAGTCAGCTCCTGCAGCCTCTGCTTAATCCCACTTCACGTTAGCTTTCTTGCCTCTAAGTCTTTCTCAGCCTGAAATTTTCCCTGCCTGTCTCCCTTCTTATTAAATGGTTACACAGAATGCAATATATGTGGACCTGAACATTTCTCTAGAAATCCAGGTAATTTCTCTATGTTCCCCCTTCCCAGCCGATTCATTCAGACAAGTGAAATACCTGCCACACATAGGCAACAAAAACACGGACAGCGGTGAATCTGAAAGGAATGAGGCCAACAGCCTGGCAGGACAAGCTACTTTCCAGCTGCTCCTGCAGTTTTACTTCTCAAAGCCATTGACCTGAAATGCTGAAGTGAAACCAGCTTCTTAGTGTTCAGGGTCTTCAGAGTTTCTGTCTCGTACTGTTCAGACGGCTGCAGCTGTGAAACACAACGTGTGCCTTAAGCTGGTTTAGGAAACCTCTGTGTCACCTGTGCCTGTTTTTACCGTTACCAATTCACTGCTCAAACCTTCTGCAACGCCTGTTGTTGAGGGCGCTGTCAAAGGTGTCATTGTAGGAATAGCCCTTTGAGAACTCCTAAGTTTTTGAGCTGTCATCCAAGCAATGCAAAATGTCCTTTGAGACCCAGCTGACTTTTGGCAGGAGAAAACAGGTGCTTGTGGGGGAGTCCCTCCAGTCTACACCGGGATGTGGACCAGGAAACCAGTGCAGGGCAGGACACGGCCCCTGGCTGCAGCCTGTGCCTGGGATACTCAGCTGTGGCTCCTTCTCCCTGCAGAAGGCTATTCATTAGCCCTCTGGTGTTTAAAGTGTTCATTTGCCTGGCTGGAAGCACCTGTGGGAGTGTTTGCCATTTGCAACACTGCTCCATCTTTATGAGAAAAAAAAAAAAAAAGTTTCTTATATTGGTCCCTCATGCAGGCTGCAAAAAACATGCTTGTGTCTCAGAGAATGTGCTCTGTGCTGGGCACCCATTTGCAGTAACGACCCTCTCCCCTGCAACGAGTTGATCAGCTACAAAATAAAATGTTAAATACTAAAACATATGTAGAAAATATGACAGCTATTGCCTTTTGCTTTTTCATCATTCTGGCATAATTTAGATGTATATGAGTCCTATAACACATGCTTTTTACTCATTGAAATGTTTCCTTTTTGAATGATTAATTTCCATACTTCTGTATATTATTTGTGAGTGTTGCAAAAAGTTTCTATTCACAGTTTATAAATTTTGGAGGTTAATGGTTTGTTTGGGGTTTTTTTTCCTGTTTCTGGTGGTAGGAGGGTTAGGTAGAGGCTTCATGGTTTTCTTCAGCAGAGGCTGAAGTGATCCTAATAATGCACCGTGACTTTTACTTCAAATCAAACCAATAAAATACATTTAACGATATCAATATACCTGACAAAAATCCAAAGCCAATAAAACCAGCTGTAAATTAGGTGAAAAGTTTCAGCTACCCCCTTCAGCTTGTTATCTCAGATTTGCGCAGCTACTTTCATAGGTTGCTGTCACGGTGAAGAATGTCTGTAAGCCTGAGATTACCAGAGGACTGTGGATTTACAGAGGTCCGCTGATCTTTTGAAATGTATGAGTCATCCATATTTATCAATTAATACTGTGTGGGAGTACTACTGGAGTCAGAGGAAAGCTAGTGGATGTCCTGATACCAACTTTACAGGGAAAGTAAAAATAACCTGTAGGGCTAAATTTGTTCCTGCGGTAGTTACAGTATAACAGGGAAAAATTTGGAGTTGGGTTTTCAAAGGTGTTCAACCTTGGTCTTCCTTGCACTCATACGAAACAGTGCTTTGAAATTAAATAGTGTTTTGCAACTCTGGTTTTGAGTGCAGTTAAGGCAATGTTTAGGCTTTTAAAAATCCCACCCTTTTCCTACCAAGGATTTGACTGCCTACATGCAGAGTTTCACTGGTGATGTTGCTACCTGCCCTTTTGATCCCAGGGAAACGTCACAATGCCGGCACGAGCTGGGAGGCTTCTGTTTGTTCCGATAAGCAAGAACCGAGGGCGGACGTGTGAGGCTTTGAGGTGCCGAAATAAATACTCACTGTACTGATGGGGTTTTCAGCTTGCACTAGGAGCACTGTGGCTGAGGAGATTAAGCGCTGAGCTGCGAGTGGGTATTCAGGTTTTGGCTCTGCTCTGGCATTAATGAGAATGCACACAAGCAACTGAAAAACCTCGGGGCATCAAGAAAGAAGTTACTGTCTCCAGCTGCTTTTCACCTCTCCGTGCGCTCTGACCTGCTACCATCCCTTGAGATCTTCCAGCAAAACTGCTAATACAGTAATTTCTTTGACTATTTCAGTCAAAAAAACTCCACACTGAGTTCAAGTGGTCGTTTTGGTTTGGGCTTTTTTTTTTTTTTTTTTAACCTGCTTAAAAGGGCCTGATCTGATGCAGAGCTTTGCAGGCAGGTCTGTGGGGGAAGAGACCTCCAGCAGAGGTAGGAGAGGGGACAACTAGAAGGGACTTCCAGCAGCCCAGCGGGGCATTTCTGACCCCAGATAACTCCTGTCCTTTGGTCAAGCCATGCAGCACCCCAAGGTTTTTGCATGCACATACTAATGCAAAGTCATCTGTTAACCAGATAGGAGTGTGTGAGGTAGGAGCATGTAATAGTCCTTCTGGTGCATCAGGCACACAGTCCATCCTGCGAATCCTGTTATCCAGACCAGTTTGTTTCAGTACTGGGAGAGAACAGCTGCTGTCCATACACTGGGCCTATCTTCCAAATAGCAAATGGATATTTTTGGACACAATCCCTTCAAAAGTTTGCTAGAAAAAATGACGTTGCAGCCACTGTGAGCTTTTGGATGGAGTAAGGAAGGTACTTATATATAATTTCATATTCAGTAGTAGGAGAGCATGACATGTTCATAGCTGCTGAGTTGTCTTTCAATGGGGCTAGCAACTTGAGGTCGTTTCTCTGAGGTTGATCCAGATGTTCAACCAGAAAGGGCTTCTCTGTGCAAGTGCGAGTGAGTTCTGTTCCATGATCGAGTAATGCACAGGGTTTTATGAGGACAGCACTCCAAGGAAGTGCAAGAGAGGTTGTATAGCCATATGGCGAGGCATTCTAAATGCAGTGTCTGTATTCAGGTAATGGTATCTAAAATATTTACTTTGATTGAATAATTGCATTAAATATCAATATTAAAACTATTGAGGTGTAGTATGTGAATAATGGTATAAAATCAGTTATACTGCTGTAAGAAGTCTAGATCTCACACTAGAAAATTACCAGCCCAGCATGGTCAGGCTTTAAGAAACACTTTGCCTTATGCAATAGAAGTTAGCACTTGGCTCGTCTAAAGCTGAGTCGGAAAGCTGTCCGTTATAATTTAGACCATTTTAGCACATGAGAAAGTAAACGCTAGGAGGTAAATTGATAGTTTACCAAGTCCACATTTATATTGAGGGAGAGGGAAGTTGCTTTCTTTCATTTTGTTCTTAAAACAGCTTCTCCTCTAAATGGAAGATCACTTGTCATCACTGTAGTTTGATTTTTGTTTTTTATTTAAACTATGACCTAGAAGAATTACTGACCTCTGGCTTTGCTTTTCAGAGGAAAGTAAAAATTAGTATACTCTCATCATAATGCTGAGAAAGCAGTTAATATTTCCCTGAAGCATCTCAGTCCAAGATTCTTGGAATATTATTTTAAAAATCAAGTTCATTTTTCATTCAGCTCAATCTGCCATCCACTAAGCCTGATTCAACAAGGTGAAACTGTGAATGTATTATATACATCAGGTCATTCACACATTTACAATTTGGACAGGTCTGAGCTTTTAACAGCTTATCCTGTGCTAGTCAATCAAAACATTGTTTATACCATAAGCATTGTATATATGCATACGTTTCTTTCTTTTTTTTGGGGGGGGGAAGATCAGGGACTAATATGAGGAAGAAGAATGATACCTGGCAGCCTAGTATCATGCTGAACCTCAGTTAATGACACTGGAATCTATTTTCTTATCTATAAGAAATCCCAGGCATTTACAACAAAACCTGCTCCACTGAGGTGTGTTTTGCTACACGACTGGCAGAGTGTATTGCTTTGCAACTGCTGCCATACACCACAAACCTCTGATTCCCCTCAGTGACATGTAGGGTCTCTGCTGAGATGCAAATAGACTACCGAGAGCTTTATCTAGCCAACTGGATGACTAATGTCAGGGTTTTAATTCTTGAGAAAAGTTTTGGACATGCCCATCTGAACTTGGTCATTCAAAAAAATTGAGACCAAACCACTATGGCTTTACTTTTTCTTTTGTTTTCAGTTTGTCATATTAAAAACATTGGCACAAGGCATTTTGTGGGAGTTAATGACCAGCTCTCATTGGCAATATTTAGCTATGCACAGACAATCAGTTCCTTGCAGCTAATCGGTCTTGCGAGACTCAGAGGTTATTGCTTACATGTACTGATTTGTTAGTATGTAGTAAAGGTCACTTGAAGAAGCGTTTAACGAGTTCATCTCACTGAACTTTCCCTCTCACCAATTTTACAAAGTTTCAAAGCAACCTATGGAAGTTGGCGATGCTTCAAAGTAAGTAGTAGCTCTGTGAGCTTCTTAATCAACACTTGGCAGTCTCCTGGGCAGTGGTAGGCAAGTACAAAAGGTGCTCTTTGATTAGCTTCTTGCTAAGGAAGTGAAACAGAAATCAGTTCATCAGAAAATAAATGCCACATCGTGCTATTTAGAATTCATATCAGAGCCACTCCAAGCTCTTCATTTTATGATTTGGTCTGATGTATTATCTTTATGATTAAACCAGTATGCTCCATCAAAAATAATAACAGCTATTCTTTGAGCCAACCATTCCAAGTGATAGACCTCAAATTGGCTATTTTATCATAGACAGCTTTTACAAACACACCATTGGGCATCAAATTAAAATGGCCTGAATTTCAGAGACCTGGAGCACTTATAGTTTAACTATGGAGTTAAGTGATACCTATGAATACTAGGCAGATTTCTAGGAACCCCACTTAAAAGTATTTTATCCTATGTAATCCTATATTAAAAATGCTCTTTTGCAGTAGGAACGAATAGTGAAAATTGGGTTCACGATTTTTTCCACTTACATTGCTATTCTCTTTTATATCAAGCTCATTAGTCATAGTGTTAGATACTGATAATCTTCTCCAAATAGGGTACAGAATTACCAACCAGTTAAGTAAAATTTTGGGTTTGTATGGGTTTTTTTACAGGTCTTTAAGGAAATATGCATACAGCATGAGATGCATCCTCTACATCATTTACAATGTAGATCATCTGACTCCTGTGACAATTGTAGTGGGTAGCTGTATACATGAATTGATTTGTCAGAAATTATTCTCTATTTCACAAGATTATTTGGAGTGTGGCTAAACCCATAGAATAGGAGTATGGATATCCCAGGAAGCCACTTCTGAGATGGGTGCTGACCCACTAGATTTGCTTTCATGTTGAATTTTTTATTAGCAGTTCTCCAGTATGGTTTTATTGTAAAGCAAAATAACCATTTATTTACTTCCTTGGACTTTTCCTCTTGGTACAGAGACAGTCTACAATGATATGTTATTACTAGAAAGGTACAGTGCAAAAGCATCAAAAGACAGAGCCCTGAAGAGGATTTATTTTAATTTATTATTTGGAAAAAAAATTAAACTGGAAATACATATTAGGGATAGCCAAGGAATGCACTGAAGCACTCTTAATGCAGCACAAAGGTGGGTTATTTTTATGCCATTTTTCAAGGAAGCAAAGAGATAAACGGTGAAAGCATGAAAGTATGTTATTAAGAGAAAAACAGCGTAAGAAAAAAGCTGAGGATTTTTAGCTTGGCAAGTTGCTGAAGTTACATATGTGCATTTACTCATTATCATACAAGACACAGAAACATTCCTGATTTTATTGCTTGCCCTGTTAAAATCAGCACAGATTTCAGCTCAGAATGGCATTAGTTTTAAAATGCTCTGTCTTTGTAGTTACCAAAGCCTTGTGTGAAAGGTAGTGGATCACACTTCTGCCACACATGAAGAGTAATCTCCCAGACCAAAAGACTGCATTGTGTCTGAGATCCAGACTTTCAGAAGTCCCCAGTACTTTGGGTGTCAGGTTTTCCAGGTGTCTGAGTGAAGGTGAAGAGCCCATGCAGTTCATGATGACTGCTGAGAGGAAGGGGATCTCAAGGTCCCATTGAGACTTCTGGCCTTAGACTCCTTCATTCCTCCGCTCGGATGGGCTGTGAGAAGGAGATTGTGTGAGCTTCATGAGCATCACAGGATCATAGGATGTTTCACGTTGGCAGGGGCCTCAGGAGTCTCTAGTCCAACTTCCTGCTCAAAGCAGGGTGAGCAGTGAGGCTGGACCAGGTTACTGCTGTTGAAGGTGCTCTTTTGGTCAGCTCTAGTAAAGCAGTTCTCCATTATGTCAAAGATGTTTGTTCATGGGGATCTGTGAAGACCTGTAAGACCTACCAATTGCATAATTTCTTCACTTTGAATTCACTCTTGCTGCTGCCGGACTTGCAATTACTTGATTTAGCTTCACTATGTAAAAGCTGTACTTCCACCATGCAAACTTCTATGCCTTCACTCTGACTATATGTGATAGTCACTACAGCCCTCAGCCAAAAGAATCTGTAGGATCAGACCCAGTATTAAAACCACGTATTTTCCTGAAAAGCCTTTGTTCAGTAGAAATTGAGGAAAAAGATCTGAAACTGTCATTCTTACATGCACTCTCTCACTTTTGTTCACATGAATGAACTTTTGTAGGCAAAATCCTCACATTTAGGTAGATGCACGGGGGTAATAGATGTAAGTACTCTTCTCTTCCTGAATCTCTTACGATAAGAGAGGATGTGTGCAGAAAGGGTGCACACAGTGAAGCTGTTGCCCTTGCTGCAAGCTGGCAAGCTCAAATGTTATCATCCTTTGGAAGAACCTACCCACAGCAGGCTGCAGGATGGCTGTCCAACCTGAGCCTGAGATCAAATTAAAGTTTTAAAAGATTACAGATAGTCTATTTCAATAACAATCCTAAAGAAAATCAATGTAGAATTTTAACTTTCCTTTCAGGTTTTTTAGTTGCTCTTATCCTAGCCATTCTGCATTCAGAATTGATTCTTCTGACACAGTTATTTCTTACAGAAAAACCTAATGTTATGTTATCTATTTCACAGCTCTAGTTCTTCAGAGCTTGGCTAACCCCATCATTTGGAGGATCTGCTGTCTTTTTGTAAAATCATGCTGTGTTTCTGAACGAGCAGGCAAACTCCAGAAGTCTGCCGTGCAGTCTGGATGTCTTCGTCTGGACCTCAGCTCAAAAAGGCTTTTAGACACATTAATCACATTCCTAGTGTGAGATTGGTGTTTAACAACCTCGCTAAACTGGGGAAAGATCTTTTGTCTTGAGTAGGATTGAGATGTCACCCTCAGAATAAACCTGTACGTAGGGTACTGTAAATCATATTGCACCTTCTGCCAGCCCCCCCGCCCCATCTTGCGAAGGGGGTGCTTGCAGCCGCTTCACTGGAGCTGGCAAATGCAGAGAAGCAGTCCAGCTGGACTGCAAACGGTACTGCGAAAGCAGGGGAAAAGGGGCCATCTGCCTTAAAAATCAGGAGCCTAACTGCCCATTTTCTGATCTAGGGATGCCGTCATCATCATAAGGTGTGGAAACGGAGCTTCAAGACACCATAGCTAGTGGGCAAAAGAATGTGTTTTCTGCTGATCTGCTTAATAAGGGATGAGTTGACCTTGAAGCTCTTAGAACAAGCAAATAAACTAAAAGTGGATAACTTGGTCACTGAATTAGCAAAACAGCTGCACCATTCTGGCAATGTTGTAGGTTACGTTAGTACTTTCGTCTTTACCTCACAGAAAGCAGATAGTGATCCGTTGCATTATTACAATGTTAAAGCTATAAAAGAAGGAGTGAAACCAATATTATACCTATATAGCTCAGTAAAAAAGTCCACAAAGGCTATTTTCTGTAATGAGATACTATACATCGTCTGGGCACAGTGGGCAAAAACCCATAATGAATGCAGCTAAATAAAGCAAATCTTCACTACAAGGTGCCTATGGTGATATTTAAAGCACAACTTTGGTGCCTAATGTGCATTTTAGGTGCATTGATCCCACTGAAGTAACACAAAAAATCTTGCCTACCTTCTTAGCATCTATCTGTGTGATAGATGGCACACAAATAAGTTGTGCCTGCACAGATCCCCAGCAGCATGCAAACAAGATCTGAAGTACATCTGAAGATAGAGCATGCCAAGTGAAGCTCTACCATCTGGAGGTGAGATAGAGCTAACTCAGTGTGATGACTTCTATGGCGTTGTCAATTCACGCTGTACTGGATCACAGCACAAACTTACCTATGCCTGAGATCCACTAGTCAGCTATTCTCCAAACACATGTATTCTGGAAAAAAGGTTTGTTTAGGTGCCTGCAGTTCTCCTACCAAACCTAGTTAGAGATAGTAGTGCTGGGCAGAGAGTACAGGACCACTTTCATTCATTCATTCATTGCTTTTTATTCTACAGATTCAGGTTTTGCCACATCTAATTCATGGATGCCAAAACCCTCTATTAGGTTTGGTGCTCCAAGACTTTCTAAACTCAGGTCTGGAGTTGTAACTTGTCAGGTTGCCATCCATAATGATGCAAGGACTGCAAAATCTCCTCTGGAAGGAATGCCTTCCCTTTAATTAAAGGTGCTTCTTTAAATGCCCTACATAGTCAAGTCCCAAACTGCCAGTCAGAAGTGTGACCAGGTTACATTAGTCATTGCAGTATGCCCATTAGAAAGTGATGGTAATCGCGTGGTAATGTGGTACATTAGACTCGGTATCGTGGCCAGAAGAGGCTCATGTGGTAATTGCAATCTAGCGTGATGTTATGGTTGGTGATAGTGTTGTATAGAAAATCCCCAGGGAAAGCGTTGTTTTCACAAAGTGTACTGAGATTCTGCTGTGAAATAATTAGAAATACATGACTGACTTTTCATTTTATTTCATATGCTCTCTTACTTATATATGGTTTTCTGAAGAAACTACAGTGGCATTGTTTAGTGTGTCTTTCTCGCTGAAATTAGCCAACTGGATCCTTGTTCTGGATCCTAGCCGCTTGCACCTACAAGGCTGCGAGCTAACCCTGCAGGCAGGTAGCCCCCTCCTCCTCCAGGCTCCTATGGCACTTTGTGCAGCGGCCAGAAGGGAGCCCCGTTGGCACGGAGTAGATGGGTGGGTGCTCGGCGGAGCCCACCCGCACCTGCTACAGCAGCCCTGGGGAAAGAGGAGGGTGTTGCGCTGGGCAGAGCCCCCGGAGATGTGACTTTCTGCAGTCATGGTGCACGCTAGTGCCTGGGGAAGGCAGGAAGGAGCATTAGAAATGAAAAGAAATGAAAAGATCAATTTTTTTTTCCTCCCAATACAGTTATTTTTACAGAATTCATTACTTTATTGACAGTACGTTTATTTTCCGTCATGACAGAGATTCTCACAGCATACAATCAGTGTCAGGATTTGTATTTAATTACCATTTTCCTATGTTGAATACCTTTAAAACCCTATGCAGATGTAGAATAAGGACGAGAAGTACCATGTTCAACACCTCCATCAATCACATAGAATCACCTCGCTTGCATATTTGTCCCATAAAATGTTTGCATTATCTTAAATATTCCAAGTCACACTTCAGTTCAGAAATTCCCCTCCTATTACTTATTTTTATTCACATAACATAAAACTTAAATGGTCCAGGTAGGAATTAACATATAAAATTGTTGGCTTTTGAAAAACCCTGACGAGTGAAGGTCATTCGTTGACAGTCAACCAAGGCACTGGAGCTGCATCCTGAAAATGCTGCATTTACAAATGTATTTAATTCCAGTTAATTGCATCCTTATTCATTTTTCAAATACCAACATTAATGATCCATAGTCTAACCTTAATATAACGCCTTTTGCTTGATGTGCTTTATTGTTTTAGCTCCAGAAGTGTTCCAGGCCTTTATGGACGGAGGTCCAGGATATTCGTACCCTGTAGACTGGTGGTCACTAGGAATTACTGCATATGAATTACTGAGGGGTTGGGTAAGATTGATGAGTTCTGTTGTTATTTAACACGTTGACTGAGAGAAGTCCCAAAGTTTGCAGTGCCCCTGAGTGCACACTTCATGATAAAATTTGAGTGGATGAGGCTGCGGTGCAGGTCAGGAATTCTGTCTTCAATGAGTCTTTTCCAGCTGGAAACATTCTCAGGAAAGTTTCACCCCACTCTCAATTACATTTTGAAAGTTTGCCTAAAATGGACATAGACTTTCAATGTGCACTAAGGAAAAGCTTAATGTTTTAATGAATCCTCAAAAACGCTGAACTGGAAACAATGGTATTTTTTTCCATATAGAAGTTGAGTTACTTCAGGCTTTATTATATATTTGATTCTCTTTACTAATACCTTAAAAGAGCTAATGTAATATCGTAAGATGTTTGGCCCAGCTACAGAAAATACTTATCTGCCAGTGCACTTGTTACTTATCGAATCAATTACGTGAATAAGCTTAATGAAAAATCTTCCTGAGCATGGACAAATATCACAGACGATATTTGAAAATTCTTTTCCATTTTGGTTCAAAAGATTGAAGTTTGTTGCTTAAATATTTACTGTTCCCTATGGAAAACAGTAATTTAGATAATATTTCAGGATAACGATATAGCTAAAGTAGCTGTTTTTTTTTAATTCTAATTCCTATTTTGGAAAGATGATTTTATTGCATTGCAGTATGCTGTTTTTAAGGAAGGAGTATTTGTTATCAGATGACACTAACACAGTACCACTACCCTGTGCTGCTAGGCACTTTGTAGTGTGAGACAATCCATCCCATAAAGATCTGAGAGTTCCATGTAGGATGACAGACAAAGGAAACTAGAAATAAAGAACAATTATTATTCCCATTTTTAGATAGAAAACTACTTTTCAGAGTGTCTGCACATTGTTACTTCAACCCAGACGTTACATTTTTCAAAGGCCTAAAACTTGGCCGAGCTATTTTGTATTTCCATAGAAATGGCAAAAATCATGCTCCTGATACAAATACCAAATCTCCCATGCCAAATCTCAGCCCTGCTCTCACAGCACAGGAATAATAAAAACCTTTTTAGGGGAAAAAAAAGTCTTCGCAACTTTTCTTTGCCATCATTCTCAAAAACTACTGAGTGTTTAAGCTGACATTCTTCCCAGGATGGAAAATTTTAACCTGAACTGTTAAGGTCTGGCAGTGGTAAGCACAATACATTCTCAACTCTGGACACAGACGGCAGTACTGCCTGCACACATAATAAATGTAAAGAACATCCTGCTGGTTTTATATCAACCCTTTCACCAATGAGTGTCTCCAAGAAAGCAGCACAATGAATGACTGGGTAAGGAAAGATGAACTCCAAAGACAAATCACAAAGTCATATACCTAGTCACTTTAATAAATGAAAAATCATATAGAATGGTATCCATTTGCCAAGAGCCATACGGGCTTCTCTGAGTAAGTCTATCTGGCTACAGACAAAGCAGAGCTGAGACTGAATTAATTTTTTTTTTTTTAAATAAAGACATTGCCGTTTCCAGTCAACCAAGCCCGCTGCTTGTTTTCTCCTGAAGAGCAGCTCTTGCCCACCAAGCAAGCCAGAGAGTGGCTTGGCAGCCTACACCTTTGTATGGACTAAGAAAAGGTGTATTTTTTCCTGAATTGTATTTCTAAATTTTTCTAGTCTAGACAAGGCCTAAACTGACAGGAATGATGACAACAGAAGTAGCAGCAGGTTGAGAAAATGTGCTTGACCCGGGGCACGTTGTTGTCTGCAGCGACCGTGAGCTCCAAAGCTCCGTCTGCTCCAGCAGCCGCGTGCAGAGGGCTGCAAAGAAGCCGCTTGCACCTACAAGGCTGCGAGCTAACCCTGCAGGCAGGTAGCCCCCTCCTCCTCCAGGCTCCTATGGCACTTTGTGCAGCGGCCAGAAGGGAGCCCCGTTGGCACGGAGTAGATGGGTGGGTGCTCGGCGGAGCCCACCCGCACCTGCTACAGCAGCCCTGGGGAAAGAGGAGGGTGTTGCGCTGGGCAGAGCCCCCGGAGATGTGACTTTCTGCAGTCATGGTGCACGCTAGTGCCTGGGGAAGGCAGGAAGGAGCATTAGAAATTTTGATTATTTTCCACCTCTGAGCTGTGCATAGCGCGTGACACTGCCTGCCTGAATTCAAGAGGAGCTAAGCAAAAAGGAGTTGCTTTTCACGGCGATGAATTTTCGTTTTTGTTTGTCTCTCCTGTTATGAGATGCAAGACCCCTCAGAGGAGGGTGCTCGAGGCATTGCAGCCATTCTCATTCCTTGCTCTCTACTGCCAGGAGGCCAAGACAACGCGTTGCTGGAAACAGGGCTGTAGCTACGGGAGCAGGTTGCATCTGGCACAGAGCTGTCTGGACCTTTTTTTTTTATTATCCACAGTAGCATTTTATTATCCACATTTATTATCCACTAGCATTTCTCAATATGTTGCAGGCACATTTCTTTCCTTAGCCAGTCATTGATAAAAGACCAAATAACCAAAAAACATATTTTATAAAACTTTGCACCAAACGTTGATCATTTTCCCCAAGTCCATGAAATTAAACTGCATGATGCAAACCATGACACACGTCAGTCTGTTCCTAAGCTATAGAAAACTGCTAATATATTATGATAACTGTATATAGCGTGCCCTCAACAGAAACAAGGTGAAGGAAAGAGATAGTAAGTGGTATTCCTGGACTCTGACTTTCACTGTGATGTGAACAGTTTACAACCAATTTTGGTAACACGTCATGAACACAAGGAAAACAGATTTGTTTTTTTTCCTTTTTCACAAAATAAAACATAAGGGATCTGACCCTCAAGTGGATTGAATAGCTGAAAAATACGGGAGATGCAGGTGTGAAGGACTTCAAAAGACCAAGCTTATAATGGCCACTTCTTTGAGTATTTATTGTTCAAATTAATGAAGAACAATATTAAAAATCTGTGCAAATCTCAAAATGTCAGGTAAGACTGCAAAATGCTAATAAACTCTAAAATAGGGTAAGATTTTAAAGAATTTTTCCAGTGAGGAAAAAGACATGTGCAGAAACATCCTTAACAGAAAAAATTTCTTATTTTTAATTCTGATTTTTTTACTACTTTCAAAGATTCATTATTCCTTAAACTTGTTATTTTTAGAGCTAAGTTACCATTTCCAACAACTGGTGTAAATTCTGGCTCAATGACCACGTTGGTCACATCATTATATCAAGTCTAAATCAGCAGCAAGTTACTTCCTGACAGCAGATAGAATGTTAATCTTTCATTTTTAATAGTTGTTTTGTAGGAGCATTACCACGAGTAGGGAAAAACATTTGACAGACTATTTCAAATGACAGTTTTGAACCACATTCAAGAAAGTGATGTATTCAGAGCATGCATTTAGGTCCTGTTGAATTCATATGGACATGATATAGCTAAATGACAACAGACTAACTAAATGTGAATCAAAGCAAAAGGGTTTAAGCAATCCATGGATTTATTTTTAGAACATCCCAATGCCTTAGAATGGACTTGGTTTCATACACATGTTCAAAGCTAATCATGTGCATGAATCTTCTCAAAATAAGAATATTTTCTGGGCCTTTATGAAGAGTGGCTCTAATTCACCATTAGATTAGATAATTAATAACCTAGAAATATTCTTAAATTATAATCTTGTACTAGTACACACTAGCAAAAGTCAAGGGATGATTCAGTTCCTAGAGAAGGTAATGAGTGTCTGCTCTTTGCTCTTGAGGATACTGGATTAGAAGGTAACTCTATGTTGTGTATGAATTACGATGCATCAGTTTGCACATTACTGCTATGATGGCATTTGGCTGCAGATCTGATATCGCATATCACATATGTGTCACCTGCTGGGTACAACTTAATTCACAAGCAATCCACACTCTACCCTTCTTTAAAAAAATACATCAACATAGAGCATCATTCTAACAACTTGCTTCACAAATACAAGTCTTTTAAAAATACATGCACAATAATTAGTAAGAATATAATTTTATATGTAGTACTTTCATTTCCAAATGTTATATTTAGTAAAAGATAAATCACAGCAGTTTTCATGAGCAAAGCACTGTGAAACCTGGAGATTCTCTTCACCTATAGAAGAAGTTAAGTACAATTTTGCAAACACAGGACAGCAGTCCATATAATCCATAGGTCCGTGTAATGAGTTAATTTTAGATTTCAAAAAGGGCAATGGAGATTGGGATTTGGAGTCTACTTATTTACTGTGGTCCTTACACAGATTTTTGTAAGCATTTTTTAATTTCTTTATTTACTATTCAGTAAAATCAGGATGACAAAGCTCCCTTCAGCCACCACTTTTCCATTTTGTCAGTTTAGATCACTAGTACATTCTAGTACTACAAGTAAAAAATAGTAGATAATCCACATTCCACATAGAATGACCCAGGAACAAAATTATTCAGTCATCTCATTCGAACTGATACTTCTTTTCATGAGAGAAAAAGTTGCAGAGGAAATGCATCTATGAGTAATTACATTCATTACGACCAAAGAAAAGCACACATGCAAAGAAGGTTTAGCTTCATAATTGTTATGTTTTGGTGTTTTTGATATTTCCAGCATAAACAATACTGAGTTCAGGAAAATATGAATTGTCTGCACTCTTTTATCCATTCTTGCTGACTTGATATTGCTTTAACTTTGCCCCAGAGACCCTATGAAATTCACTCAGCCACCCCCATTGATGAGATACTCAACATGATCAAGATAGAAAGAGTTCACTACTCGTCTGCATGGTGCAAGGGCATGATAGCACTACTGAAAAAGGTAAGAAAGCACAAGCACCTTCTGTTCTCTCTTCTCCCTTCTTCCACAAGCCTGTCCAACAGTTCAGAGGCATCAGGCAAGCACACACATTAGGCAGTCAATATTTCAAGGATAAGAAAGTGCCTATTCCTAAGCTTTTCTGAATGTTAGTGGTACTGTATTCTCTCTTGAGAAGCTGGATTGTTCTTGGGCTTAGACTCGGGCATTTAATGGCCTCAAATAAATAGAAATCTTGTTTGTTTGTTTGTTTGTTTTAAAAATTATTCACTAGTGAAGCAAAACTTTGGGGATCAGTAATTCCCATTCTGCGTCCTGGCCCCGTTATCTCCAGCCCTAGTTGTGCATGCTGGAAAGGGAAGGAAGGATCACACTGCCCTCTGAATTTCTGCCACAGTTTCCAGCCAGCAAGCTTAGAAATGAAAAGAGCTGTACCTCTCCCTGTCCCGTGTTGCCATAGTTGTAACAACAAAAGTCGAGCCTCTTTGCTGTAAATGTCACTAAGCTACAAGCTGGGCTTCTTGTTGAATGCATCATGACCCTGGAAATCGCTTTCTTCTTAAAACCCCAGGTTTTTGTTTGGTTTAATTTTCTGGCCATGCTGCAAGGATGGTCTTTTTTTGGTATTTCAGATTATCGGTACTGATATTTGAGCAGGAAATGTTTGTGAATGTGTGACTGGAGCAATAGAAGATCAATTTCTTTTGCAACAATGAGCAACCTATTTTTGATAGATGAAGCAATGAGGTGGTTAATTTTAATTGCTGCCAGGATGCTCGGTGTAATGATATCTTCCAATAAATTAAAGACAAAACACAAATTGTTGGGTGGCATTGAACTGTGATGTTTCATGTCACTTGGACTCTTGTGTATTTGTAAACAGACTGTTGTTACTAATATATTTATACACTTCGTGCCTGCAACAGCCATCTGGCGGCTGTTAAACTATATTAATTTTCTATGAGTTATTACTTTTATTTTTTTTAGATTGGCCGTTCTAGGAGTTGTTAGAGGATTCCCTAGCCATTTTCTTACTCTGAATTGTGTATCATACAATTTATGTGTGATATGTTTACTCTTTTATATGTCAGCCAGTTCCTTAGAAAATGCCTTGTGCTTCATCACAGCTCCTCACTAAGGACCCGGAGTGCCGTCTTTCAAGCCTTGCAGACATCCAAAGCTCTCCATACCTCGCTGATGTCAACTGGGATGCTGTTCTAGAGAAAACTGTGGCCCCAGGCTTTGTTCCTAATGTAGGTCAATATTCCAGGTGAACTGTGTTTGCAAATTCCAACTGTATTTATCACTGTTGTTTTATTTGTTTACGTTTGCATTTATTGCTCTTCAGTGATTTACTTCTCACAGAAGCTTTACTTTGGATTCTGTTTTCATTTACTCAGTCACAGCTAAGGGAAAATTTGGCCCATTTCATTAGCTAACAACAAAAACTAATTAACCTTGGTTCATTTTTTGTTCCCTTTCAAATAAAAAAACATCTTCCAGACTTTGCATTTCATCTGTTAGAGCAAATGATTGTCAGTTAACACTGAGACAAAGTGTTGTTACCAACAAACAGCTGCTGCTCTGAAAGTTAGGCATCTAAATAACATTTGCAAGGCTTTTTAACATCCCAGTGTGCTGTTCCTTTTTCACCTAAAAAATATACTGCTTCAAAAGGCTGAACTATTTTCCTTGTGACAGTTTCCTACACTAAAACATTCAGATGCAGTGAGGGAATCTAGTGGTTTCTTTTTTACTGTTCCATTTTGTTGGTATTTTCTGGATATTTCCATTTTGATCATTCCTAAGTTAAATGGATATAAGGACATATGAATAAAAAGTAATGACTCTGGTGCTGATATTCTCTCCACTTTGTTGCTTGTCCACTTTGTGGACTTGGCAGTGTTAGGTTTACAGTTGGACTTGATAATCTTAAAGGTCTTTTCCAACCCAAGTAATTCTACGATTCTATGATTTTATGTTCAGTCATATTGCACTATATTCTCCCCCAAACAATATATCTGTAGCATACTAAGGACTATTTGTATCTTTTATGCAACAGTGAATAAAGATGAGGAAGGGGGAGTAGCTAGACCTTATCCTCATCTGGGAGCACATTAGAGTTCTTGCTAAATCTGATGGGGACAGGGATCCAGTGCTGCAGAAGCTGATGAAGAGGGGTGATTGCCTAATAGAGCAAAGGCACCCAGATAGGCTGCCAAGACAGTGCTGGCAGTGTTTGCTGTGCTTCTTGGCATCTGACCAGAGCTTTTCCTGGAAGCAGAATCCTGCAGGAGAAGAAAGTTGTGGGTGGGCAAGCAAGGGTGAAATTCCTTCCCTTTACATTTTAGATCAATGGTGCTGCAAGCTGAAAGCTTGAGAGGTGAACACTATATCTACCAAACCAAGGTCAGGACTCCTTCCCTCTTACTCAATGTCCCTGCAGCTGGAATAACTGCTGTGCCACCCCAGGCCCTTCCCCTGCGCTCTCCCAGGTAGCTACCCTAAGCAAAGCACTACAGAACAAAGCTCCTCCCTGGCCTGAGAGACAGTGAACTCCATTCTCCAAGGGGGCATGGATCTACAAGATGAATGGAGACTGCTTTTCCTCTTTTCCTTTTTCTCAAGTTAGAGTTGCCTTCTGAGATATTGGAGGCATGGGCTGACTCTCAGACAAAAACCAACAGATTGTTTAGACCTCTAACTCCTAGCTGAAAGTTTAATCCACAAATGTCAGCATGTAGGAAACTTCACAACCTTGCTTTGTGCTTTAAAAGAGGGATCCAGTTCCCCATACCCAAAGGGACAACATAAATGGGGATCCAGGAAAGTCCCAGACTCTGCAAAGCCCAGTTATGCCTAGGAAAATCTTAGGACTTAAAGTCAAGAGAGAGGACTTAAACCTGCTTCACCAAAACCAGCTCCTGAAACCTGCCTATAGCAAGTCTGTTCTCTGTTCTTGTTGCTGCCCCAGCATTTTTCTTTCCCTAGACATCTCCTCGGTCTCCTTGCTCCCACTCAAGCTTCAATTCATAGAGCCGTATCTTCCCTCTTCACTCAGCTCCCAAGGACTGGACTCAAGCCAGCTTTGGCCCAGGAGTGTATAGCCAGCTAATGCAAGGTGTGCTACCCTGCTAAGCCTGACTCAGTAGTGAGGTACGGGAGTTTGGCTGTAGTAATAGGACCTAAGAGAGGGACTGCAAGTTTTCCACATTCAGCTGGCTTGCTCCCAGCCTGCCCAAAGAGCACAAAAAGAGTGTGATGGTCTGTGTCTGGCCATAGACAAGTATTCCCAAGTCCTTAATTCACAGTTCTCATGTGGCTGTTTGCTTCTTTCCACCTGGATTTAGGTTGTTTTGTAGGTACCTTACCCCTGAGAGAGTATAGATAGGTTTCATGGCTTCTTAAAGATGGTGAGAAAAGTAATTTTAAATGTAATTTCAGAAGCAATTGTGGAACCTATGTGTCTGGTGGTGCTCTATTAGCCAAGTCGCCTTTCTCTGTGGCTGATGTTGACAATGATGAACATCATGGAGTCTGAGAAAAGAAGAAGTCCTCTTGAAATACTTTGGACTGTCTGCCATTAAACATGTGTCCAAAGACAGCTATTCTTTTCACATTTGGATTTACCTCATTTGTGTTTTGGAGGGAGTCTATGTTATTGGAGGGTACTCTATAGTATTGGAGGGAAAATAATATCCTACATTTAAAGGAAACAGGAGTGAAAAGTTACTTTTATTTACACAGATTAATCTGAAAGTCCCATTACAGATTGTACCACTTCAGGTCAGAAGCTGATACTGTGCATCTTGTTCTACCTGATCAATCAGGTGTGTTAGGAAAAACAGTAAGAAGGTGCGAATCGAACCACCTTTCCTAGCACAACACTTTTTATAGTAAACTTTGCTGTTTCAAGAGACCAAGTTTGGGCAGAAATTTTCCAAGAACTTTTCTCTCTGTTGGCCCAACAAAACCTTCACTGATTATCTGGGGCCACACAACAAAATATTTATTGTTTTTCAGTCTTTGGTGAGAGGGTGAACTGGGGCCAACATACACTGTGATCTGTGGGGGAGATTTATAACTAGAGAGTTTTATAACTTTTTGACTGCTTGCCGCTGCTGCCTTCTGTGGGCAAGAGGGCACACGGGAGGCCTGTGGTAAGAAAGTCCTATCATTTAATTTCTCCCTGTGTAATTTGATTCCATAAACATAATTCTTACTTAACTAGTACATGTTTCTTTATGGTTTAGCTAGTTTCTTTATATTCCATTTGGAGTAATAAATTGTTAAATATTTGATAAAGGAAGCAAGAAATTATTTAAACGTAATTTGCTTTCATTTTTACAGCTTCAGAATTAAAGTGGTGTATTTTTTAAGTGGTCAAACAAATCTTAAAACTGTACATGCTCAAAAAGGTAACTGATATTGATCAAATGTAAAGATTTATTTACAAATAAGCTATAAACCTCTATTAATAAAAAAAAATAAATTTTACTAAACCTGACTGGGTACTATGTAAGAAAAGGCATAAGAGAGCTTAATATTATACTTTGAGCATACAGACTTTCCTAGGAATAAAAATGATGAAGTGATCTCTAAATCAAATGTTTAATTGTAGGACACCATAAGTTATACAAGTGGCTTCTGATGTGGTTTTACTGCTGAGTGTCTTTGGTTACCAAATACTACCTGCCATTTACATATAATTTGCCTTAGTACTTCCACCTCGATGGTGACAAAGGTGTAATTAAACTCCCAGAAGTCCCAGAGGAAAACAGGCTGCTTTTAAGATCTCCCACCAAACAATTCAAACTGCAAATTTCTTCGAAATGCTTTGAGAGAATGAGCAGAAGAAAGGAACTCATGTTATCCTGATTACAGGAGTAGCAAAACACTGATCCAGTAATTAGGATGCCAAGCAGTGACTTTTTAAAAGTTTATTGGGTTCAGCTGAACCATAGATTTTCTGTCCATACCCTAGCTCTTACCCCGAAATAGCAGAGGAACAGTTCATCCAAAATGTTGTCATGAGATGGCTTTACTGCACTAATGAATGGAATTTTTAAAAACCCCTCAAGGCCTAACTATGCTCCTGTAAACTTTTATGCTGAAAAGATCTGAAAGAATTAAGAACCTGAAAAGAGTTAAGGAAGAATCTGAAAAGAATCAAGGAAGGAAACAGCCATATACTAATGGTGTTTCCAGTCACCCTGCTTAAAACAGAAATTCCTGATACGACAAAGAATCTTAAGATTTGGTTCAAGCACCACAAATTAACATAAAAGTGGAGAATCCAGAATATTTAAGTAATGTAAGTAATGGGTAAGAAAAAGCATACTAGAATCATTTTTTTATATAAACACTGCTAACCAAAAAAGGCCTGCTCCTTCCTTTGTTATCGTGGACAGGAGCTAGGTAACTGCATCCAGCTGCAACTCTTCAGAAAACGAGATTTTTGCAAGAAGGTCTTAGAGGTTCTCCCCATCCCTCCTGCACTATTACAGTTGCCATTTATGTTCTACACCACTAACGATATTCTGATATCTGACCTTGGGCCAGGTTAATCTCATTGGTGTAATATAATTGTAGTCACTCTAGGAGTACATCTGTATACAACGAGGAAGAGGATCTAATGGTTTATAATTGCTTTATAATTTTTTTTTTCCTTAACTCACTTATTTAAACTTCAAGCATCACTCTAGGCCTACAAAGACAGTTTTCATTTTATAGATGTGGTTGGGAAGCTGGATCATTATTAATGCTATTAACAATTACCGGACAAACTTAAAAACACAATGATGCTTCAAAAAGTAACTTTCAATCCTTTTGTACCAGAAAGGAAGACTGAACTGTGATCCTACATTTGAGCTTGAAGAAATGATTCTAGAGTCCAAGCCTCTCCATAAAAAGAAAAAGCGACTGGCCAAAAACAAATCCAAAGATGGAGCTAAGGAAACCTGCCCACTGGTAAGCTGGGGACTGTGGCTGCGGTCAGTGGCATTTCATTTACATTCTCTAATGGGCAAAATCAGTTTAGTTCAGTTTTATCATCACTGAAAGCAAACTTGATCTCTATGTCTGTTGTTTCACACATAGCATAAACCATCTCCAAAGCAAGATGAAAAGAAACCATTTATTTCAGTCAAATCCTAACAGCATGTTTATATTGTAATAATTTTTAAGATTCTCACAGATGCTCATTTAAAGTATGAAAGTGTTGCCAGTTGGCAGATATGCTTCCCACACATGGACAGATAGTTATAAGGAGTGTTTATCCTCTACTGGTACTAAACCAAAAAGTATGCAGTGAAAAGCTCATTATTTATAAGTGTTTTAAAGCTGTCTCTTGCAGTCCTGACTAATGTGTCCCACACAGAAAGTCCCGTTGTATTAAGTCTAAACTTCTGAGAAGATTAAGAAATAACTTTTCCAGACTTGAGTTTTCATTTCAGCGAGGTATTATAAATTCTGTTGTGACTCCTAACGATTTTAAATGCTCTATTCTTCATAGAGCGATCAGATGTAAAAATCCTCAGGAATTCTGTGTCGGGAACTTCTTCCAAAAGAAAGAAGGACTGATTGTGCTATCACAGCCCACTTTTGAAGAGTCTTCAAACCGCCTTTTGATAGTATTCATTCATAAGCTGTTTTGTTCAGTAATGTTTCTGCTGTTGTGATTTTTGTCTGTGATTTTCCATCTCTTTTAATCAACCTATTCATGCTGTTTTTTAAAGAACGTACACCTGCAGCAGTGCTTGGAAACTGTTAGGAAAGAATTCATCATATTCAACAGAGAGAAGTAAGTGCATTTCTTAATGCCTCTTAAGCATGCACTACTGAAATTAATTTGAGAGCAATTTTTTTTTCTCTCCCAGTGTAAGTTTAATGATCACAGTGGCAGGGGCTAAAGGGCTGGGTTTCCATTGATTTCTTCCTCTTACAATCTCTGGTGTGATGGTTTTGTAGTTCTCCCATCTCTGAAAGCAAGCAGAACTGCTTGTGGTGAAAGTATGTTAGAGAGATAAAGTAAATGTCACCAAAACTCTCCAGAGAAACTGTTAGCAATTAAGCGAAGGGAATACAATACAAGGGGCTGCTTTTTCACCACTTGAACAAAACCAAGGGAAATGATAACTCATGGATTTTTAATGATATGAACTGTGGTGTTCTGACCTGGAAATTCTATTCATACTTCACCACCATAAAACAGGTAATTTCAACATTAGTTATTTAAACAGAGCTAAATATTAAAACTGTATCAGACAGGAAGGAAGTGCTCCATAGTCTAAGCGTCAGCCAGAATCTGTAGAAACACAAGTCTGAATCCCAAGGATGTCAATAATCTTTCTGGTCCAATTAATACACTTCATTTCACATAGTTTAATGTATTTGAGTTGCAGCCACTATAGACCTGTTTGTGCTATGGATATAGCTCATAACAGGGGAGTTGTTTTGTCTTTGGTCAAATTATTGCATTTCATCCAAGTATAGTCAGTGGTTTTATTTGACCTAATTATATCTGCAAGCCTTTCTAATGGAGTTGTGAAATGTTAGAAATTAATTAAAAAGTTGTGAATATCTTACTCAATGTTTACAATGCAGGTAATTACTGTCTTCTGTAATTAAAACTGGGAAAGGGATTGTCAGCTTTGCACAGTTGACATGATGTCATGAAGGAAACTATGCCACGGATAACCCCATTTTCCCGTTATGATATGTGGGATCATATATCATGCCCAATACTGACGACTCACAGAAGCTACAGCAAGAACTTACAAAGAAAAGGAAGTCTGACAGATTCTTCATTTAATTTTGCATGATTTCTAGCACAAGAGAACCATAAACAAGAAAAGCCAGACCAAGTCAGCTCATAGAAGTTTTTCAGAAGGGTCTTGGTGGACTTCTCTGAATCAGTTCTGATATTGGTGGACTAGGGAATGACTGAACTTTGTAAGAGTTTTATTAACCCACAAAAATACAAATTATTAATATCGCAATAACAAACTTAGAAAAGATTACGTTGATAAATTGATTTAATATTTCCAAAAAGTTGTTCATAAAACTAGTTCATTTCCAGATATGACCTTCACACCTACTCCAGAATCATATATCAAAGAAAACCAATATACAGCAATTTTTGAAAGATAAAATACCAGATTTTGTTATGACACTTTCAAAATCTCATTGTGCATGTTCACTAGTATTAAATGATTTCTTTGATGTGATTTTACTGTGTTATTCATAAATCTTTTGTAACAGTGCATAGAAAGGTTTTTTTCCCATATTTTTTTCATATCGCACAACCACTGTAACAACACAAGCTGTAAAGGAAGGAGTTACACTAGATGACCTTTAAAGGTCCCTTCCAATCCAAACCATTCTATAATTCCATGACTCTGAGAGACTGATGAGAGATCAAGGAGAAATTTAAATGGAGTACAAGTAAAATGGAAGCAAAATATAAAACACATGCACTTCATTCAGAACTGTATGTGTTTCGGTCATTGCTTGATTGGCTTTGACCAGTATAGTCAAACTATAGACTCTAGCATAGACCTACAATAGATCCTGCATTGTCTCAAGCCAGTTCACAATCATTTCTTGTTTAAATTTTATTAGAGCTCAAGAAGGACATGGAGAGACTTCTGTAATACTTTTCAAAGACAAAAATGTTAATAAGGGGGGAAGCAGAGGTCAAATCCGGCTGCAAAGAGTGCCTCAGCCTGTCGGTTGTACCAGAGACCAGTGGAGACACCACCTGCGTGCGGTGCAACCAGGTGAGCGACCTGCTCAGCCTGGTAGCAGGGCTGAAAGAGGCCATGGAGAAGCTGAGGAGCATTAGGGAGTGTGAGAGGGAGATAGATTGGTGGAGACGCACCCGGCCATCCCTGAAGCAGGGGCAGCTGGTGGAGGCTCCACAAGCAGCAGGGGATCCCCTGCCCTCTTGCTGCCGGGCAGAAGAAGGGGACCTAAGAGATGAGAGGAAATGGATGCAGGCCCCTGCTTGGAGAGGCCGGTGAATCCCCTCCCAGCCTCCTTCACCGTCCCAGCTGGGCGGCCCCCTGCTTGGAGAGGCCGGTGAATCCCCTCCCAGCCTCCTTCACCGTCCCAGCTGCCCTTACACAACAGCTATGGGGCTCTGGAACATGAGGGACAGGAACAAGGGGGACAGGAACATGAGGACCCTGACGAAGGTCCATCCAAGGCGGTGTCTAGGGTGAGTCAGCCAGCCCCACGTATCAAGACGTCCTCTGTTAAGAAAAAAAGAGGGTAATTGTCATAGACGACTCCATTCTGAGGGGTACAGAGGGCCCAATA
>NW_010512627.1:0-7528 GCF_000687285.1 Phaethon lepturus | reverse complement strand
TAACTCTACCCCAGCCAAAACCAGGACACTGGCGCACACAGCAGGGCAAGACCCTTACCATAGGCTGGGAATGATAATGTCAGGCGGAAGAGAAGTAAAGGACCTTGTAGGTCCCTGTTCTTCATCTTTCCAGCCCCACTGTGGACTCGAGGAATCACAAAGTCCTTCCTACCTGTTGAGCTTTAGAAAGGGCTTTTTCTGTCAGAGTTCTTGTACTGCTGCTAGGGAGTTATCTGAGGTAAAAATTAATCTCTATTTCATGTTGTTGGTGTTGCTCGCTCTTTCTCGATCTTTTGTGTCCTTCCATCTGCTCCTGGAGGTAGAAGCCTATCTCACAGAAACAGGCCTGCTTTTGGCATTACAAACTGATTTACCCTGTGAACTAACTACTCTGGTGGAAGTTTACACTGGTGAAAAGAAACAACGGTAGTGATTTAAAGTCTTCTTCGTATCAACTTGCTAGAAACTTGCTAGTGCGAATACTTTGCAGAATTCCCTCCCCACCCATCCCTTCCTTCAACAGGAAGGTTGACAAGCCTTTTCAAGGATCATTTATTTGCCCCAAAGACTTTGTGTATAAGTGCCTTTCCTCCCATAATGTTGCTACAAAAAAGAGGTGAATGCCAAAGGGTTCAAAGGAGAGGATACAGAAATGCGTAACCCGAAAAGCTGTTTGTATAGCTTGCCGTGCATGGAGTCTTCAGTTTGTCGTATGTGACTACACCAGTTATTTGGGCATTTCCTACCTACTGCAAAGATGCTAAAAGAAGGCCATAGTTGTCTGTCAATCTGATTTGGAGGCAGGACAGGCCTGAGCAGAGGGAAACGCAAGACATTGTTATAGCCTGAAAAATGTGCTCAGTTGACCCAGATACCGTCAAACACCTCCTAGCAGCTCACTAACCTTTGGAAGTTCATCACTAAAAGGTGGAATCATGAGCCAGCTCTTTATGATAGCTCTTTGGCTACAACTTGCAGAAGAAAAAAATTGATTAAACCTGCATTCAGCACATGCTAAAAGAAGGCCATAGTTGTCTGTCAATCTGAGTTGGAGGCAGGACAGGCCTGAGCAGAGGGAAACGCAAGACATTGTTATAGCCTGAAAAATGTGCTCAATTGACCCAGATACCGTCAAACACCTCCTAGCAGCTCACTAACCTTTGGAAGTTCATCACTAAAAGGTGGAATCATGAGCCAGCTCTTTATGATAGCGAAGAAAAAAATTGATTAAACCTGGATTCAGCACCGTCACAGCTGTTACCTTATTTCCTACTCTTGACTTCCCCAAAAATATGGTTTCAACCTTCTGTTTCAAGGGAAAGTCATTCCTTTGTAGTCAGGATAATCACTCCTCCCCCAGGCACAGACCCAACTCCATTTGCTGTGACCAGCACTCTCTTCTCTTTTGTTCATTACCTGTAAGCAAATCCAAGTGGTCCTTTTAAGCCCCAAAGCAAAGATTTCCACATTTCCTCTGCAGGGGGTCGCTTAAACAATGTGTGTCTTCATTCCATCCAGGGGGAATTATCTTGCTGAATGCCATGCTTTTTAGAGGGACCCTTTGCCTTCCACCTGCTTCCTTCCCTCCTCAGAAGAGCAGATCTGCCCTTCTTCCAGAGCACAACACTCTTATTTCCTTCAAACAGTTAATATTGTGCAAGGGTTAGAGATAATGTTCTCAGACCCCAGCAGATTTTAGCGGGTTTATTCCATGTATTTTTGTGGTCTCCAAAAAGTCCTAACTAGACCTTTGGGATATAGAAGTGGGCGAGCCGCTGAATTACCATGGAAAGAATTAATGTTTCTCAGATAACTGTGGATCAGAGGTGTTTCTTGCATCTGTGGACTTGCGGATGCTTGTCTATACATGTTCTCCATTTCCCCTGGTGGGAGGTAGGCAAGGTTTGCACTGGCCAGCTGGCATCGCCCATTCTTCTCATTTCCATTTGCCCTGGCATCTGCCCGCGGGTGCCGGTACAGGTCACAGGCGTTGGAAGGGGACTTTGGTAATTACTTATTTGGACAATGGCTGTATTCACACACAGCCTCTGGCCTGCATTACCAGAGCGGTGTGGGAGCTCTGATTCACAACATCTCCTAATGATGAAGGGGGTGGAGGAGAGAAGGGTGGCTGGCTCACTGGTCCCCCTACGCCCATTTCCCCTAACTCCTAGATGCATGTCTTCTCAGAAGGCAGCCAAGTAGGGCATGGACATAACCCAACTGCCACACGCTCATTGCAGGGATTTGGCCTGCAAAGCGAAGTATAGCTAAACTGTTGAGAAAAGGAATTGAAGAAGAACAAATCTTCATCAGCAGGGCAGTATTTCTAACCCTGTGACAGCAGAGTGCCATCAAAGGACCTTCCCTCACTCATGAGTTTGCTTGTCTTCTGAGCAACAGTCACCTAACTAGTGGTAGAGATTTTCTGGCAATTCCATAAGCGTTAGATAAGCCCTATCTTAGACCTATAGTTAATTAAAAATTCAGCACCAAGTGCTTTCTTGTCCGTATTGCAATTTCATGGAACATGACCTTGGCTTGCTTTTCCTTTTCTTCCACTGGCCCAGGTACCCAGAGTCCCCCCCCATGCCAAAGCCTTCCTGTCTCATCAGGATCCCCTAGCACCTCCAACCCTTCCATCTAAATCACCTGAGTAGATTCTCAAAGTAAACTGCTTTTGAAAAAGTTGGCTGCCTCTACATAGTGGCCTAGGGCAGCCCATACGTTGACGCACACAACAAATGAATACAGCACTATTGGTTATATTCTTTCACGTGATGCAAGATAATTTTTTTTTTCTACTATAGACAAGCCCCAGGCTTAATGTAGTCCTTATAAATATCTTTAAGAAAGGCCTGGCCACTGTCACGTGGCAGTTAAAGTTGTTGGCTACATGTATGATGAGATCTGGTAGAACAGAGCATCAAATCAAAGGCTTATTAGCAAAGGCTTACTAACAACGATCGAAGTATTTAATAACAACAGCAGTGGTTCCCAAAACGGAGCACAGAGCTCTCACAACCACTGCTCCCATTTGGAGTCCCATCTGCAATCAATCAGGAAGCCAGGAGACTTTTTGGAACTTATAGGGCTACTTTTGCTACTTCAAAATGTATATACTTGCTATGCCTTAGGAAAGCAGATCCTCACATTCAGTACCAAGGCAGGTGATTAATAGTTTCCAGCAGTGTCTAAGAACCGAGGGTCTGCAGTAACCCCCTTAGTTCATTGCAGTCATCGGGATGGACGTGGATAGAGGCACAGATAACCACAGACAGAGCAAATGCTGAGGAAAAAGCCACAAGCATTCCCAGGTGCAGGAGTACCTCTAATTCTTCCATCTTGTCAACCAAAGGGAACTAGCTTGTCTGATCGCTGTCCCACATGTCCCAGAACAATTATTATTTTACTTTAATTAACTCACGTATTTTAATCCACAGCTCAGAGAGAAGCCTGTCACATAAATATGAGGTGCTCTAAGTGTTCTGTATCATAACAGTTTTAGCCAGCTTGTGTCTCTTGTTAACTCAGTGGTACATAAGGAAACAAAAGATGGTGGGAGTAAAGCCCCACATAACATTGCATATTACATAAAAAGGTTTCAGGAGAGATGAAGAATTTTGAAACTTTACCCATTCTTCCGGAAAAACATGAAGGGTACCTCACTTGGGATCCTGTGAATCCCTCATTGTAGTCAAAGTCAACACAATTCTATGACCCCATGATAAATGCTAGCATGAGAGTTGGCTGTATCATTTCTTCCCCTTTCCTGGTTCCCCCAGAACATATTGATCACCAGACTCTGAATCCTGTCCATTTACATTCTAGAAATTTGGTAAAATGCTTCTTGCCATAAAAAAAATCATACTCTGTTTATGAGATGGTCGTATAGATTTACCAAGCTCTTAACTACTCCCAGACATTTCACAGACCAAATGCTTCTGGATGCTGCCACACACAGACACACACAAAAAGAGGAGGTCTTCGTGTTCCAGGAACCACTGCGTTAACGTGATCATCTTCTGGCCATGGCAAATAACAGACCAACGCTGAAACTCTTTCTGCTACTCGATACGTGTCATTTTTTATGGGTAAAGGAAGGCTTCGATGATGACGTACAGATATGACAAGAGTCATGTCCAAGATCCATGGCAACACATGGTCAGAGTTGTCTTCTAAGTTGTCAAAGAAAAGCCCTGAATTACATGTTGAACTTGGCTAGATCTGAGTTGGTTTTGGTAGCAGCTGCATTTATCTGAAAGGAGGTTCATAAGGTACCAGCATAAGCTCTGCCGAACTGATGCGTTACACAATTTGGTTCTGCATCTCTTTGGTCTCTCCACAGCCACCTGGAAACTTATTGCATCAGATATTCCTAATGCATAACTTGATTTGCCCCCCTCCCTTTTTCATGAACCTGTATCTTCAGCTCCTGACCTGTGAAAATGACTGTTCTCTGTCAGCTCTGCCTTACTACTTCTCTTGCCTGTAGGCTGGATCTTTGTATCACCTGGGGATGACCAATTCTCTTTCTTCCAAGACTATCTGCTGTTTCTTTCTGAAAAAAAATCCTAGCAGCTTTCTATAATTTTAATTCCCTTCCAGCTGGTTTCTGTGTTTGCCAAAAGCCCTTTCCATTCCATTCCCAAAGCACTTTAGGACATACTGAAATTTGAAGTATAGCTGTTAAGACCTTACCTACATCTCGCATAAATAGCTGTTAATGTTTTTTAAAGATGTTACCACTGTTTTAACAGAGCATTAAATGTCACTGTGAATTTATTGCATTCAAATACTAGGTGGTTCCTGAGGGATGCAGCAAATTGCACAGTCCTGGTCCCGCATCGTTCCGCCTGGAGAAGGTGGTCTGATGCGCGAGAGGGAGATGGGGAAATGGCGACTCGGTGGGCTGCGTGGGCGGCTCCAGTGACCGGGCGGGGAGAAGAGGAGCGAGACGGGTCTGCCGCTGCCTTGATCCCGAGCTCTCTCACAGAGCTGCCGCGGGGGGAACACCTTTCCTCGCTTGCCGGCCGACGGGGAAGGGCTCCGAGCCAGTCTGCGTGCTGACCCAACGGGGGAACGCCTGCCTCGCTCGCTCTCATCCTTGCTTTCTCCTTGCCGGTTCGCCCCGGCAAGCTTCCTGAAGAACAGACCCTTGGTCCCACAGCTGAGCTACTGGAAGTCTAAATACGGGCTGGAAGCGTGAGATTATTGACAAAATTAGCCGAAAAGAAAATTTAGGTCTATGACTAAATTAATCCCCAGATTAGGGCTATCAAAGCGAACGGTGTTTATAGAAAGTCTTGTTTTCTCTATATTCATGCGAGAGAAAATCAAAAGCGTGCTAAAGGCAAATTTCATCTAGCAGAATTGGAAAAGAGAGCATGGGGACAAAGCTATAATTACTGGTATTTCCTATCTGTTGAAACCTGTGGGTGGAAAGAGAGGCAGTGAATAGGGTATATTCAATGGCATTAAAATCTGTTTCTTTTTCTGGACTTTAGCTCAACGCTGCAAATTAGCAGGAAGAAAATAAGCCTCAGAGTGAACAGGCAGAGAAGCCAGCTTCGTCGTGTTACTCTCTGCTGTTAGAAAAAAAAAAAGCATTTTTTTCCTTCAAGAATTCCAATTCCTAGCAACCCAAACTACAGCTGCGTGCTGACAAGAAGAAAACGTACGGCAGACCTCAAGTGGTTCAGTGTTCGTGTGTCCACACACACACACAATTATCCTGGTTTCCTTTCTAAACATGTTATTTTAATGAAGAGAAGACAGGCATGCTGTTTAATTAACTCCTGCTTTCAAAAAAGACATTCTGACCCAGATTCATCATGCTCCAACTTAGGCGCCTGCAGAGGTACCTGACTTCAGAGCATCCTGAGAACAGTCAGTGGGAGGGATAAGACCCTCCCAGCCATGGTTCGGACCACCAGAGACCGGAATTGCCATTGCTAGGTGCCCATCTCTTTCTGCAAACTCTTGCAGGTGCTTAGGGTAACTGTGCCCCTAAGTCAGCCATTTCACAGAACTAGGAAGGATGAGTCCAGACCTTAACGTACCTCTACTTACCACTGTCATCCCACATGCAAATTTCTCTTAAGCAATAGCTATCATTTGACTGAATGCCTAGAGAAAAATAGGCACAATTAAAACATGTTTTTCTTAACAGTGAAAAAATGCTATCTTGCAGTTTGAGATCGCTGCGTAGACCTGAATTATTCTGAAGAAGTCCTACGTCGTAAAATGTTTACTTAGTTCCCAATTTATTTTCACAACAGTTAATAAATGGAATATTTTGAGGCTACATTTTCTGTAAAGGTTTAAAAGTATAAGTGAAAATGGCTGAGATGTAGCTAAGATAAAAAGTGGAGTATTATCATCAATAATAATAATAGTAATGTTGCTGCTGTTGTTGCTGTTGTGGTAACGTAGGGTTGATTGGTTGCTCTGTAAACAAGAAATTCGATTTGAAGCATCTACCATTGAGTATCTGTCAATCCCATTATTCTCCAAACCCACTTAAAATACTGCAAGCTATCGTAGGAAAACTTACTTAGAATAAGATAATAGTTTTAACTATTAGGATTTTATTGGCTTTAACACAGCCTGTTCTTATATGCAACAATATTGATTTGTATTAGATTACTGTTTAAGGTGGATTTTTGTCCCAACTGTTCTAGGACGTGGTTTAGTATTTAATTAATACTGCTCCGGTCAAGCCAGATACATCACTGGAGCAACACACTTCCTAAACATTTTTGTAAATCAGTTAGATTTTCGCTTTACTTATTGGGGTCCTCTATTTAATGATTATCAAGCCTTAAATGAAAACCAGAAAACAAGGAGCGGCTTGCTCCCCGCTGCATTTCCCTCCCTATGCATGCACAGCCACACACGCCGCTGCCGTTCTTACCCTGGTCCTGGGTAGAGCCTCGCTCGCTGTCGAAGCCAGGACCAGCCTGTGATCCCGTATCGATTGCAGCACGACATTAAAAGGGTGCGCGGTGCTTCACAGAGATGCCCGACGCAACGCTGGGGCCAGGCCTTCAGTTCTGAATTCTTCAGGGAAGGGATTGCCTCTTTGTGTTTGTTGGGTTTTTTTTTTCCAGAACGTGTCAAAGTACTGTCAGAATTACAAATAAGATTTTTTTCTTTTTCCTACTGAACTTTGGCATGCCTTGATGCGCAGTGTTTTATCTTCAAAATCCTCTCTCTTCAACACACGTGTGGATTAAAGCATCCAAAGGAACAAGTCGGGTTTGGCCTGTTTAAAACATGTGTCTTCTGTTCAAGATTTAACTGCGATTCATAGTTAATTATTTTAAACTTGTCACCGTGGTACCACCACAAAACCCCTCGAAATACAAAGCCACTGCTGAGACCTGCCCTGGCTCTCGGACCGCCACCGCCGAGGCACCCTGGCTCGTTCTGCGTCCGCTCAGGGAAATTCCCTATCTGCGGGGCGCAGGTGGGCTTCACCTTGGCTCCAGCGCAGATTTGGGCGACGTGACCGTGCCAGCCACTT
>NW_010512626.1:0-297 GCF_000687285.1 Phaethon lepturus | reverse complement strand
AGGCCATAGTTTGTCCTCCCGAAGGCCAAGGCAGCAGTTTTGTTGACCACCCTCTTTACTCCTCCAAGAATCCACAATCGCTGTGCCCAAGACAGCTTCCAACCATCACATCACCCACAAGTCCTTCCCTGTTCACAAACAACAGGTCCAGCAGGGCACCCTCCCTAGTTGGCTCATTCACAAGCTGTGTTAGGAAGTTATCTTCCACACACTCCAGGAACCGCCTGGACTGTTTTCCCCTCCACTGTATTGTATTTCCAGCAAACGTCTGGTAAGTTGAAGTCCCTCACAAGAACA
>NW_010512625.1:424-21258 GCF_000687285.1 Phaethon lepturus | reverse complement strand
TGGAATCATATTTGCTTTTGAATTCTGCTTAACATACTAAAGTAAAGGTGCTCTTACATACTAAAGTAAAGGTGCTCTTTTTTTCCAGTGACTGTTTCTTTCCAATGGTACAAAAAGAGAATATGGCTACATTCATTCTTTCATTCATTCATTGTTGATTTTCATACTGGAAACTACCGTAGCAACACGTGAAGTGTCATTCACTAAAAGAGGTACCCAGAAGTTCAACTTTCTAAGCTCTTTGTTTAAATATGTAGATTATCTTCTGGTTTATTTTTATATCCTGCGGAACAGGCTTGCTTCACTCCATCATAAGAACATAAACAGAACACGTAAGGCAGAATAACTGTGTTCTCATCATAATATTTCCTATATATTCAGATATTCTAGTTTTGTGGCCAGACTAGATATCTGGTGTAGTATTAAATACTTTCTTATAATGTAATTTGTGCCCGAAAATACCAACAGAATTCAGAAAAATGTCTGATAAAAGGGTTTTACAAATTCTTTTGAATTTTCGTCAGTCCCCTCAGAGCTGCTATTTTCTGCTTATCTTTTCACCACACCAGAAAGAGCCAGCAGGTCACATCCCCTGCTACACAAATACGGTCACCCTGCTGTAGAGAGTTAATGACAATCAAAGCACATTTTAGCATGACTGATAAATTCATTCATCTTTCATGGGATTATAATCAGAAAGTTGATTATCAATAGCAGAAAGACCAGGTAAGAATGCTTACCTGATATTAGCTGGGCAAAGTTAAAATATAGACAACAATTACTGATTATTTTTCATCAGACACCCTGACAGTAGCTAAAAGATAATTAAATTTAAGGGTAATTCTTTTTTGCTCCAAAAATCTGCCCGCATGAAATATAACTGTGTTGTGCTAAACGCGTGTGTAAACACACTAGAAAATAACTATAGGTGTACAACATGACAAAGCAGCACAGTAACAGGAGACGCATCATATTATTGCCTTCATTTTTACGTCTGAACACAGAAGTAGAAAAGACATAATTGATTCATGCATAATCAAACAACAAGTTTCTGGCAGTCCTTCCCTAAAAGGGAGTCTAACTGAGCTGTAATTACAAGCCATTTTAGACACAACTGAAAGCTAACATGCATCATCCTTTAAATTAATTCTCATAGTGCTGTCCTGCTCCATAAAAAAACAAACTGGACTTGGCTGCCTGGGGTGGCAGAAGTACATCTTCCGTTAACCCTCCCACAACCTTGATTTCTCTCACTAGATTCCGTGACACAACAGTTTCAGTGAAACTGCTGTATATACAAATTTAATAAGTGAAATTTTTAAAAATAGTAATTGGTTTGGTTTATTGTTTACTTAGGGAAAATCAAATGGGAAGCTGTTGACACATCAGTTGGGTCACAATTTCTAAGCCATTACTAAATCATCAATAATAAAGACTTGTTCAATGGTTAAATGTTAAGAGGAATAGGCCAATGAGTTTAATGCTATAACAGTTTCATGTTAACTGTATCAGCAAATATTTTTGCTGTTGAAAACTGTAATTACCAAGTAAAGTAAACAATAACCTACTTTCAAAAGAAAAATACCACAGCTGACTAGTCTGAGGCAGGATGAGACCAAAGGAATATGTTCAGTCTCACAAATTAAAGAAAAATAACTGTGATTGATTCAACACAGGTCAATTTTGCAGCTCCGCAGTAGACAATTTCTCTCTATAGTACCAAATAAATGGAAAGCGTCATCACCCTAGTTTAAAAAACAAAACAAAAGAAAAACCCACAACACAACTTGAAATTATCTTTTCATCTTTCTTCCATTGATTGATAATATACAATATATCACTATTTTAAAATGGTGCAACTGACCTGCTACTAACTAACCTCTTCTGTAGAAAATCCTCTAGTAGAGGTTCAGTCACAAGGAATCTGCATTAAAAGGTTTTATGAAGAGTACATTTACCACCAGTATAACTTGGGACAGTATTTAAAAATGCCAGAACCCTATGAACGCTGGGCTCTGCCACTATCTTCTGTGTGTCTCCACATCAAATAAAGAATGTGCATATTCGTGTGCACTGCAAAGATAACTAAGGCACTCTTAGCTTAACATTGTTTCTTCTGCTGTGTGCGAAGAGCAAAATCAGTAATTAAAAATACACAAAGTTGTTCAGAAGGCTTGTATAGCAAAAGCTAACATTATTCAACCTACAGAAACAAATTAACAGATCACACAAAGCATTGACAATGATTTATCAAACCTTACTAGGTTTCTGAGTCAGTGACTGATTCCGGTTCCAACCTCTTTTCACATATGCATTGATGAGAAACGTGGTAACAGCACCCACGGTGTAAGGATGAGGCCAGCACTAACATTGCCTTCCAAGTGCTTTCCTCACAACAGTCAACTTCTTTTGTTCCTCCTTTCCCCAGGTAACTACGTGCAGGATTCTTTATGTGCTTATCCTTAGAACTTGCCCATAAATTGAAGCAATTCAGTAGGATATTGGGGAAAATTATGTCTTCACCATCTACTCACCCAGGGTCATCCAGTAATTACTTTCCCTGGGGATTAAAAGCAGAAGTGCTTCAGAGCAAACTAGTCACACACCTTTGTCCTGAGACAGAGGAAAGTGCTGTCCAGCAACAGCCCAGTCTGCCCTTTTGCCTTCAATAAGGTGAGTATGGATTTATTTTAATGCAACTGCAACCAGTCAGGCCCTCAGGTCCATTAGCGATTAAGAAACAATCATGCAGTGTGCACCCAGCATAAAATTCTTTAAAAAGGGGGAATGAGAATGTTGGTATTTTACTACTGTTGCAAAGTCAAGCCTACTATAAATACCTCTGTCAAATAAATTGTTATTGGAAAAATACTATATTCAAAGAGGAATTGAATACCAGTTATCCTGCTTGTAAGCCTGAATTTTTAAAATGTAATTTCATGAAACCTCAAAACATTTTACAAAGTGAGGCTTTATGGAATTCAATTTGACTTATACCTGACTTTGATCAGTCAGCACACTTACGGTGATTGCCTCTATTGTCATGCTACCTTCCCATCTGACAGACTTCTGGACTAAATATAGTCTAAAACATCCAATCTCCAAAGCTAGCTTGCTTTACAGAATTAAATAGAACATTTATGTTTAATTGCACATAAATTTGATCATTCTACACTCCATGAGGGATTATGAAATAATCGCTTCTCTCTTTCTTGGCCTCGCGGTGGGGAGTGGAGGTGGGGGAGAAAACCCGCAAGGTTTGCGAATTCCATTTGCCACATGCAAAGAATATTCTAACGGATGCGGAGCACTCCCAGGTCGACAGTAACTGCAGGTTGTATACAGGGGGTTGCAGTATCTGGCTTCATAGACAAAAGAGAATTACCAGCAGGTTTGCAACTGCCATTTATGGTCCAGTTCTGTGGTGAAAGGTCCACAGATATATTGACGGGGGAAATATAGCTACACACTAACATGTCTGTATATTGTACATAATGAATAACAAAGACTAGAAACTGGGTTAACTTGGTTAAAATTACAAAAAGTAGTTCTCCAGTTTTTTAGCTGCAGGACAATGCTCTGGAGAACATTAAAAAAAACCGTCAAGTTTAGCAGACTCTGGGGATTGGAAACAGGAGACTTCAGCTTCCTTTAAGATATCTGGATTTAGCCATTTTAAATATAGGTTTCCAAAAAAGGTGGAATTTTTTTTAGTCTCATAAAATAGTTCTTTTGTTCTTTGACAAGGTGGTTTTATGAAAATACAAATGGTATTGTAATATCATCAGATGACACGTTTCAACTTAATAGTTTAGTGAATTTGCCTCATCTAGACATAAATAAAAAGTGAGTCTTAAATATTTCTATTGTGGCAGAATGAAAGGAACTTGTTATCCTTTTAAAAAAGTATTATTCCAGGACCAATTAAGTATTCCTTTAGATAAAGATTTAACCAAATTGAAGCAAAAACCAATCTTTTAATTTAATACTTCTTTTGTGGCATCTAGCAGGTTTTACTCTGAGAGTGTTTTTAGCTGGTCATTTAGGATTAATGGATAAAAGCTTGCTTTACGCAACAGTTATTAACTGAAAAACACTCTTAATTCACATAATACGTTACATACTATGTGAAAGTGCAATTATTGACTGTGCCATTGCAAGTTTATTATCCTGTTAAAAGTTAATGTTGTAATTGCTCCTGGGCCATTGCTTTTTTAAAGCCAACATAGGCCAATAGTGTAATTAACTGTGTGCAATTCAAAGAAACCCAAAAGAATTCTTAGAGCTCCATGACTATGGGCATATGTTTGTCAACAAACTGGACTTGGAAGTATAGAATTAAGTAATCTGATATATTTGAGAGCAAAAATATTTATATGCAATAAGATAGCAGAGAAAGAGGATGGATTTTTCTCATAGGTAGCTTGTAGGTAAGGTAAAATCAAGAGTATATACAGTACATCTTGAGGGCAAGATTATTTTGAAAATGCTATCACGGAAAAAAGGAAAATGTTAAAAATTAATAAAACTCCACTTTACCATCGGTCTCCAGCTACCTTTGCCACAGCCTCTTTTGGAACCAATACTTTCAGACTTGATGCTACAGGAGGAAATGTTCTTTTTCTGCCTGGCAGTAGCAGAAACTCACCCAGCTTTTCAGAACAGAAAAAAAGGCAGCATTATTTCCAAGAATGGTTGAGAAAGGATAATGTTCCCACGCATGTCTTCACATGAAGTTTTCACTTAAAACCAGATAAGACTACTGGTCTTATCTCACTTGCAAGACTACTCAAAATTAAATAGTGAAAAAATTTCCAGCAAAAATTCATCTAGTCAGATATAATACACAAATACATCATGAAAAGTAAGTATCATCAGCAAGGATTTTGTCTCCCTTAGTAATTTGCCAGTTAGTCAAGCAATTGTGTAATGTATTCAGCCTAACTTCTGGTCACACGAACAGATACCAAAACTGTCTAAACAAGGAAAAAAGCTTTGCAAATTTAACTGAAGTTAGTTTGCCAGTAGTAAAACATAAAGGCAGACAGATGAACAGTTTTTCTATCAAAAATTCAGCTGCAGTCAAATGTCCTTTGCAGCTCAGATGGCTAACCTATGTGAAAAGTACAAACTATCAGGATTTTACCTTACTCCAATTAATTTAGGTTGCCGTCTTTTTTTTCTCCACAGCTCAGACCCAGCAGAACATTTTATTTCACAGAAGACAAGCAGTGTAGACTTCCTTCCCTCTGCCCCTAGTTACTCAAGTGACCAGACTTTCAAGCATCTGGGCAGGTGAGTATTTTCTATCAGCTACCATTTAGATAACCTCCACAATCTCATTTCATGATGGAGTACAAATTTAAGACAACATGATTACTGAAATCAATAAATACTCAGCAGTCTGAATACAGTATCCAGAATCTGGACTAAATTCAATAACAGGTTCACTTTAAAAAAGTTTACCTTCAAAATTTACACCTTTATGATGTTTATTTTTGTCTTTGATTAAATATTTTTAAAGTACGTGCTTCTGTGAGTGTTTTTACAACAATGCAGGAATTCTGTATCTTCCTTTACCTCTCTAGGGCCAGCATGAATTTGCCAGGGGTATAGAACAGCTGTCTGAGAATGCATTAAGCTCTTGTATGATTCTAAAACAGTAGCACAGCTCCCTTTTGCACATCCCTGGTACCAAGAATTGCATTAATTTTAACCTCATTGACAATGGTTAAGTCTGTGTTGCAGGAGGAACTGTTTAAATAACACTGCACAAAAGAGACTTTTATTCAGAATCTTTGAACTGCTCCACTTATAGAGAGAGGGCTGACACCAATGAATTAAATGAGTATGCACAGTGTTGTAATAAATGGAAGTGTAGCATAACACACCAGCACACTGCAGGACATCCTTGTGACTTTGTCCTTGCATTATAAGAGCACATTCCTGAGCTGATTTCTTCTTGGAGACTCTGACAAAGCAGTCAACCAAGCCCACTTACTCTTCTAAAACACGTCCTTACAAATACATTTACACTGGCAGGTTCAGCCTTGCTGAATCCCATGCTTGAGTCGAATTAAATAATTTCAAACATAAGAAGCCATTATCAGGAGTATGTCTGCTTTCTGCTCAGTTTAGCCCCACATTACAGCAAACAGGCATTCAGTGAGTGTTTAATCAAGGAATGCTTATTAAACTGCAGGTTTGTGCTGTTTCTAGGGAAAATATAAAAATAGAAACATACTCTAGCTGTCAGTCAAGACAATTATTTTGATGCTGCCACTCTTAGTGTAAAAAATTTAGAAGCAGCTGAGTATAAATACATATACTCTGTGCATATTCACTATACTTCTGTACCTTATTAACCTTTTGCATTACAGCAAGTTCGGTCTAAATGTCTATACTCTGCAATTTAGCTACATTTTTCATTGTCACACACCTACAGTGCCTTCAGTAATCTTGTCCATACAATACTTCACCCTACTGATTATCTTGTTAACAGAGAAAGGTTGGGGTGGTTGGTTTGTTTTTCTCTTTTTTTATAAACATTTCTTAACAGTAAGTGAACTCAGAGATGGAATGTCACAGGTCTTATGTAGCAGTATCAGGGAATAGGAATAGCTGAGCTCTACACTGTTGTTTTTTTTTTTTACTTTGGAGGGAGGAGAGAGAATATTCATCACTAGAACTAACAAGCACGAGGTAAAAGATTGGACTAAGAGAAAAAGTAGAAACTCTGGCATAGACAGACAGGAGACAACAGGAGACAAACCAATTGATGTGAATTAACTTGCTTCCTTTTTTCGGCTTCCACCATAAAAATGATCAAGAAAATAGTCATGACTGAGCCATAACTTGTTCTGTGGTTTGCACCTGAGTAATTGTAATTATCTGCTGTCAGACCTCCCCACCAGGCAGATTGCAAGGCTGCAGATTAAGCCCCAGGGTGAGATGATCTGCACTCAGTGCATAGAGACTCACTGTACCTGAATATTCCATATGGCCAGCAGTGTGGAATAACAGCCACCAAATCACAGAAGCTTGAAAAGCAAAGAAAAACAAATGAAAAAGAAAAAAAAAAAACCAAACAGTTTTTGAGCTCATTAGACAGGGGGGAGTTTACACTGTATGCTTAACACTAAATGACATTTACCATATGCCAAAATTAATCTCCAAGGACAACAGTGATGGTCAGCTATTTTCCAATAAAATAATTTTTACTAGAAGAATTAATTTAATAGAAGAAGTTTTGATTATATTTATTGAAAATTGTTCCTTAGATCCAGAATGAAATTTCTGGTGAAACAAGGAGAAATCCTAAATGCAAAACAGGAAGGAGATCAGTTTTAAAAGGAATCTTAACAGATGGGGAAGGACTAGCATCAGGACCATATTCAGTCCTATTTAACCTCAGGAACTGAACTCCGGTTTCTTCCAGCAGATGAGTGGAGCTAACTAGAGAGAAAAATCCTCTGTGGCACAATGCTCAGCCAGCTATGAAATGGCTCTGGCAGGATCAATGCTACCTACCTCACAGCATTAGTAACCTCCTGGTCCCAAGCATTCCCGTCTCAGGGAGGGGGGTGAGTGTTTATGGAAAATTTGGAACGGAGTCAGGTTCACCCCCGTGCAGATCAGAAAAAGTTTTTAAATCTCAGAAATGTTCACAGAACTAGAAAATCATTCATCTCTATATTTCTTAAGAAATATTTTTTATTTTATCACAAATGCTTATATAAAGCAAATGCAAAGATAAATTCCAGGTCTAATATAGGTATAAACTGTAGTTGGGGCCTAAAGCCTGACTTGCAGTTCTTTTTGTATTGGATGAAAATATTTTAAATTATAAACAGGAATACTGATTAATGGTCAACCAAATATTACGATGAAAAAAACTTGAGTTGAGCAAAACTAGCCTAAATAAGTTGTAAAATATTCCAAGAGAACATGAAGTTAAACTTGACTGAAAAAAAAAAAAAAGCATAATATAATTCACATTGGGTAAATTTCTTGTTCACTCTCAGATTGGCATATCTAAAAATCACTCAAGACAGTGCTTTGAAAACATCCATATATTCATCATGTAGCAGTGACAAATAGAAAACAGAAGTATTGTAGGAGCACTGTTACAGACATCTCTCTGAATACTTTGTTTGCTTACTTTATCTGAGCTTCAATACATCAAACACAAATGGCAAAATATCCTAATAAAGGACAAACAGAGGAAGCCTCAATGCCAGTTGGCATAAGATGGTGAAAACTTCAGTTTCATTCCAGACAACTGAGAAGAAATAATAGGGGGATACAACATCTTAATATTTATACACGCTTATAAATTCATATACTTTAACTGAAATCCACAAGTGCTGAATTATTGCACAATTCAACACAAAACATAACAAAGTTTGAAATTATCTCTATTGAAAAATCATCTGTCCTGGTTTTGGCTGGGATAGAGTTTGAAGCTGAAACCAGGACACATCTGTCATTCAACACTGGACCCCATAGTGAAAAACAAAACTTGAACTTTTTGGTCTGTGCATTCTTACAAGACCTAAAGCAATGAAGGGACAAGAACTATCAATTCATAAAACACACCGTCTTTTTAAAATGAGATTTGCTGGTGACTGAAGAACTGAGATTAGAGGCAAGTCCTAAAATAAATATTCTTCCTTCTTCATCAGTTAAAGTATATTAGAGTGCAGATTAAAATGACTTGCACTTCTGCACAAAACCAGATGTTCACCAGTTACTTTCTATTCTGTGGCTGGAAAACATGTTCCTCTGGTCTTGACATTCTACTATTTGTCTGTAGAGACATTACTAAATCCCCATATTCTCATATCCATTAATTTCTTATCAGGTGCTTGGCATGTCAAGATAGGTGCTGAAAATTGAACTCTCAGTTCAATTCTATGAACTCTTCAGCCAACTGACTAAAATTAAGCATGAAATGCAACACAAAGAATCAAAGTTTCTTCAACAGCAGAATTTCTGAATCCTGATTTCCCACAATTTTCCTCTTTGCAGATTCTCTACTATCTGAACATAAGCTTGAGCTTTTGCTTCTACCTTTCCTTCCTGAGAAACCAGAGTAAAAAACCAGAGCTCATTGATGATGGAAATACAGATTTGTGAAGGACCTTGAGATCATCCAGTGGCATGTCTGCAGCTGGTACACATCTCTCATGTGAACATGGGAGCCATATACTTGCCGTGGACCTTGCACTAAAGGAAATTTCCCAGAGAAAGACTTTATGTCCATCTAGAGCACAACCATTTTACTTTAGATATCATACTGTAATCCCTCCTTCAGAGTAAAGGTCTAAATTCTATTCCAGCCCTCTACTGTCCCTCAGCACTGATGTGGAGTGCCTGTATGATGACTACTGAGATACAGCTTGGAACAAAATGAGCAAAACATGTGTGAGGAGAAAGTATTAAGGAGCTAAGGACGAAATAGTAATAAATTAAAAAGGAAAAAAGGAAAGAACCCTCAATACCAAGGGATCTGAACCAGAATAATTCCAAAATGCACAAAGGAATTGAACAATCTGCCCTCTCCTGTACGAAGGATTTCTCTCCCATGTTCATATTTCTAAATCACAGTAATTCCAAGTCTGTATTTAAAAGCCAACTGCTATATAGAAGAGAGAATGATTTTCTTCCTTAGAACAGTAAACTGTTGTTTAATTGGACACCCAGAAAGCTTTAGACAAAGGATGTCTAGCAGAGTACTAGAATCAATATATTTCTTAAATATTGTTTTCTCATAAAAGCATTTTCATTTGCTGTTCTTTCTTTCCAGTACAGATAAGCTGCTTCTAAGCCATAGCAACTGAATTGGGATTTACTCATTTCACTCTCATTTTAACTACCCAGGCTTGACTATTTGCTGCTCAGAGTCAACAGACACTAAATAGGATTATTTTTTTTAAAATAAAATATACAGGATAATTGCTAGAGTTCACACAAGACGTTCTTTTCTTTATTGAAACTGTAAGCAGGGTAAATAGCACTGTACCTTCCAATGCTAGGATTTCAATCCATTTCCAGTTAACCACTACAAGAAGAATATACTCTAAAGACTTTTGACTAGCCTAGAAATGTATCACTGTTACATTAAATCCATCGGTGTGTCCATCACAGTGGTTCAATAACTAAGACACTAGCTGCGGAATTTGATTCTAGGCCAAGCCAGCTTTTATCTAAAAGTAATGCAAAGTTTCTTACTGTTACGGCTGTGGGGGGAAAACCTGAATGTGTAGCTCAGATGCCAACCCAATGTAAGAGCAGATTAAAGGATAATAGTTTGGGTTCCTTTTATTTCATGATGCTTGAGTGCTTGGATGGGCCATGATGCACCCAGGAGGTTTAAGGTTCAAGAATGATGAAAGATCAATGCTGAAATAACAGAAGCTAGATTCAAAATATGTATGAATCAACAAGATGAGACTCATTTATAAGGACACGTGCAAAATAGCAAAATAGGGGAAAAAAAGCTTCAAAAACATGAGAGAGAATTTTAGACTGTAAAGGTAGAGCGCAGAATAAAAAACATAAAGTACTGGTTTTCTCTACAGTTTCCTTGTGTGAATGAATGCACTCTGAACTTAATTATATTCTGTGCATCTTATTAGTGCAAAGAAATTAGTAAATCAGAGAAGCCAGAGAAGAACAGCAAAATTTATAGATATGCAACTTAGACTTAATTATAAAGGATAATTAAAAGAAGCAATGTACTCACACATATAGCACAACAACATACTTAAAAGGAGAACAGGGAAGTGAGAGAGGAAGAAGATTGTTTACACATATTTTAAAGCGCACCAAGAAAGAAGAATAATTAGGAGTTAGAAAGAACAAAGGAGAATACTGTTATGATGGATATCGTGAAACACATTTGAACTGGAATTCTCTCCAGCTTTCGAAAAGTGCCCCAATAGACTTAATTGATCCCTTTTAATCAAAAATAACATGGATAAATACTGTGATGTATATTGATAAACAGCCTGTGCTAGCAAGAGTGACTATACAGGACTGCTTCACCTCTAACTCCTATAAGGACTGGAGCTCCTCTTGGGTAGAAATCATATGAAAAGTACTAAATAAGCCTATGTGTATGATTAGGCTAGTAGCAAAAGAGCCATGTACACACACACACACACACACACGAAAAAAGAAATTTCAGAAAAAGCAGTCACCCTTCATGTGACAGGAATGTATATTACAGGAAACAGATTATCTATTCCAAACAAATTCCACTATGTTCATAAAAATCATTTCCACTCAATGAAAAATATGAAATTAAAAACAGTCTGAAGGAAGAAGAGAGCAGTATCCCAACTAAAAATGGGATCTAAATGTGTCTAAATGGGACTTTCTGTCTTAATTTCCTATTTGACACATTTTTCCTCTTATGAGCAAGAACGGCAGCAATTACACATCTTGTATCAAAATACTAGAGGGATATTAATGATGAGCTTATAAAGAAAAAACCCAAACCTCTGTTGCTCTCAGTGAAGCCACCAGAATCCACACCAACTGAGAACCAGAATCCAGGTGGGTTTTTTAGTTTGGGTTGGGGTTTTTTTCTTTTTTCCCTTACTGTTACTGTGAGGTGAATTTTGCCATAATTTCTAGTGAAGAAGGACAAATTACAGATTGTGGAAAGGTGGATAAAACGTGCCTTATCTAACATTGCAAGTGAGCTCATTAGTGGATGTACTTTATTTCAGAATAAATCTGCCAACAGTATTAACTTACAACACAAACGTACTTCAAGCAAACTTAAGAGTTAAAAGCAAGCAGATATGAAAATACTGAGGCCAGCTACCTCTCTCATCTCTGAAGAATCACTCAAGTTCAAAAGATGCTAACATTTTTACTTTTAATTAGTTGCCATTTTGATGTCAGCCTCTAGATAGCATGAAAGAGAAGAGAGCATTGATGGGTGGATATGACAAAATCCAAGACATCACCTTTCCTTCCAGATTTCCTAATCATCTTTGTTATTTTCAGAACAGTGGGTGAGATTCGAGAAAGTTACAAGCTCAAAAAATCCCCAGCCTCCCTCAGTACAAGACTTTTTTCCTCTTTACAGCTGCAGTGAGGTTGTTCACTAAACAGCTATTCAGGCTCTAGGGAATAAGCACCACACTAAGCCTCGCTTGGAAGGGAACACAAACTCCCTAAGGTATGCCCTGTAGGCTCGCAGAAGAAACACAAGACTGCAAGCTGCCAGTGTTAATATTTGAGATTCTGTTGGTTTTTTCCCAGGAAATGAGGCAAGTCAAGGAGAAATAACATCTGTCTGAGGCAAGAACACACACACACACATTTAAGTGCTTTTTGAGGGTGAAGAATGAAAGGAAGGGGTTCTTTCCTTTTGACTTAAGCTCTCCATGGGTTTCTATACTGTTCAAGCTTTTAAAAGACAGACTGAGAAAAACAGCAATCAATAGTGTCAGCTACAGGTGACAAACAGAGCACAAGGTGGCTACTGGAGGGCCACACTTTGAAGATGGTGGCTGGGCACTGATCAATGGCATTTGGAGATGAAGAAAGACAGAGGGAGCAAAAAGAGGAATCGATCCAGTCTACTACATCTGCACATGTAGGCACCTGGAGCAGGTAGCATGTGACAGACAAGGGTTTAGTCTGTCAATAATTCATACTGCTTCACTGCATAACTTTTAGTAAGAGCCTGTCTTGAAAGCAACAGTACTGACACACGTTGTATGGTAGAGTTTTACTAAAACCTGGCACCTCCAGTCAAGAGCAATTCAAAGCACACTACTCAGGATCCAGTCACCTTGCTCCTTTCTGCCAAATGAGTTTTAGGTCAAACTAAAAAAGCATTTGAAATACCGGTTTTGACAGAAAAAATAATAGAGAAGCACTTCCAAAACTAGACAGAAAGAGGAAATAAAAAACAATTCTTCGCTTTTAAATGGATCATTCAATCCAGCTCTTTGCTATTGAAAATGCTATCCTCATATTTGGCCAGCATGCCTGATGTGATATACTAATGAATTCAGCTGATGCCAGGCCTGGAATCTGAGTGGGAAGAATGATCTAAGACATCTGAAAGCAGAGGCTGCAATTGTGAGATGCTTCCAGGGCCAAGTGAAAAGAAGGATGCTATTCACAGCCTGGATTGTACACAGCAGCTAAGAGAAACACACTGTATTACTGAAATATCACTAGTGGGCTGGTACTTCAAGGAGAATAGGGCTTTGACCAATCGAATTTTTACGAACCCGAGGCATTCAACTATATCAACTGTAAAAGTAAATATGAAAAATAGAATTTTAATACTTATCCTCAGAAGAACACAGGAATATGTCGCCCCTCCAAAAGTCTCCCATAGGTGAGTAATAAGCACCACAAGAAAAAGATTATTTAATTTGTAAAGAGGCAATTCAGCTAATTCTTTTAATAAATGCTTTACTGTATTTACTTGAGTTCCTGGATTTATTTACTAACTTCAGTACAGCCATGCTCAGGAGGAAAGATTGGTCCCTCAAGCAAAATAATGTCATACTTGCCAATTAATATTCCATTAATTTATTTCAAATCTTCTAAGCAACATTTAATAGGTACTTTATTTATTGTCATAGTCAATGTTATGCAAGGTCAAGCCTTTAATTAATTGCATCTTCACCACTGAAGATGGAGATAAAAACTGGTGGTGGCTATTATAACAAAATCCATATAGTAGTTTTACCAAAACTCAGGCATTTGTTAAATCACTCACAAAGGTTCCAAATTGTCCTTGCACACAAATACTCACGTATTTAAAGATAACAGGTTGGTTCAAGGAGGCACACACATTTTTGCCCTGGTGACATCCATTCCTGACTGTGTATTTTAAATAACATGAGTCATTTCTGTAAGAAGCTGTCATTGCAGTGCAAATTGTCTTTCAAACCACGTGACTGTTTTCTTCCTGGCTCCTGACAAAGGCTCTGGCAAAGTTTTTGACCCTCAACTGAGAAAACTACATGAGGTACATCTGAATTTGGCTTCTCTCAGAAACTATTTCAAACCGTTGTATTTTGAGTTGAGTTCAAACCGTTGAAAAATCATCTATCCGCTGCTACTGCTTCGTCTTCTCCTCCCTCTCTTCTTCTAAGTCTGAAACTGATGCATGGTTATTAATTTAGGACATGGTTATTAATTTAGAACATGTTTTGGTTCCCTGCATTTGCTTAGTCCATATTATACCACTTCTCCCAGATGAGCATGCTGCCACTAATTTGGTACAGAAAAGTTCATACTATGCTGAGCCATGGGTCCCTCCTATTACAAAACAGGCCACTTGGCTGCTCTAGTGAAGTCTCCAGCAATCATTCACAGAGAAAGCAGAAATGATTCAGCATTCAGCAGAGCCCTAAATGTTTCAGGAATCTGTTTTCCAAAGCCATTGCTGGTACCCTGAGAGCTATACTTAGGCTTTATACAATGCCTACAGATAAGTACATTTCCAACCTCATTACAGTGCAATCAACAGAAGCTAAGCATTTAAAACATTTTATGCACTGGCTGAACCATATTTTAGTTTAGAAAGAGCAGGTAAGATTTGTTTCATCACAAATAGGGTAGACATTAAAGTAAACAAATCAACAACATTATTCTATGCTGTAAGATCAAAGCAAATATCGATTGCTACATTCCACTGCTGCCTACCAATAATTAGTGAAATTAATTTAAACAGGTTGATTTTCTCACTTTCAGTTTTAGTGATTATCCACAATTTTATTAGTTCCAAATGTAGAAACTTGTTTAAGCCGTGATGTCTGTCAAAACAAGAGATAGTAATAACAAGCCCTTGCCCTTAGATGAGCACAGCAGGTTTTCAGCTCCTCAAGAGTAAAGGCAGCTGCAATAAAGTCTACTTGTGGTTGTTCATGCAGTATGGTACATAAATCTTAAAACTTTCCATGTCATAGCCAATCCATAATGAATTATATCTGCTTCATTAAGTTTCAGATGCACAGTTACTCTGATCATTTTTGGGTGTTCATCTGCAGTTTTCCTAAAGCCAACATCATTTGCTAAGTATCTTCCCCAAATCAGACCCATCCAAATCATCACCTTCTTAGCATGCAGAAATTGAGTCTCTCATCCAAAATCCCTAGTCATTTAAAAAAAAAAAAAAAAATTAACAAAAAAAAAGGGAAGGAGAGATAAGCAGTGAGTTATTTCACAGGACTAAAATGAGTGGGAACTCTGTGACTTAAAGTCTACATATGAACTGAACTGCATAGATTTCCAATGTGGTCATAAATGAAGAATAGGTGCTAATTAAATTCTTATCAGCTGTAGTATTGTCTCCACCAGTATGCTTCTGCACACTTTTTTTGAAGAACATACTTTTGTGGCCAGATTTTTTTAAAAAAATCTCTCTTACAAAAATCTTCTCTAAACACAACAAGGTTGTTCCGAAAGTAATTCAGTGTCTGTGTGTGTGCAAAAAGGAAAAAAATGGACAGGAATCTTACAAGTTTAAGTAATTACTCCTGAACACAAAAATTAGCCTGTCACGTACAGAATGAAATTGTTTAAAATGCATTTTTTCAGGTTGCACTCTGATAAGGGAGACAGGCTTTTAAAGGACGGAATTTGTTCTAATGAATGCACCTGAAAAGTATTCTTTAATTCAAAATTAGAACTTTTACAGAGAAGTAATGGAGTATTTCTTTTTGATAAACCACTTCACAGAACAGGGATCAGAATGCAAATTACAGTTATTTGCTCTAAGTGGTTTTCCATTAGAATGGCATTAATATGAAACATTCTTTTTCCATTTCATCAAGACATTTCACAGTATTTCTGCTACCTTTAAGACATGGTGTATTAATTTAACAAAATTATATATAATCTTCAGCGTATTATGTATGCTTCATTTAGTTTTCGCAACGTTCATTATCTTATTTTTCATGTTTGAACCTGTCAATTGATAACACAGCTACGTCTCCTCTCAGATCAGGTTTCAGATCAGGGAAGCAAAGTCTAATTACAATAGTAATTTGTGAAAAATTGAGGGTTTTATTAAATAAAAGGATGACACAAGCCCTTGTGTTTAATAGTCCAAAATCCTGTAGGTAAAAGCTTTCTCTTTCTCCCTCCCTTCTTTTTTTTAGTTTAATCAGTAACACAAGTAACTGATAAACGTTTGGGATTTTTTGCTGTAGTGTAAATGAAGGGTGCTGGCACAAAGGTGCTGTAGTATAAATGAACTGTAGCACCATGAACACAGGTAGTAATTATTAGGTATGTAAAAGTAAGAAATAACAAACTTTTCTCTGTGGCTTTTTCACAATGACTATTCGAAGCTACTCACACATACTGGTTGTGAACAGTGGGACACCACTCCTCCAGAGATAATCCAGAGGGCACGTACGATCATCAGAGCACATACTACATCACCCTTTCTTAATGCCTGAAAATTGCAGTTTTACCAGCTTTTGTTTTAGCTGCAGCACCTGTGAAAATTACTTCAATCTCCGTCCCACAAAGTATTTTCTTTCTTACTTCTCACTTGAACAGCAGTTTCTGTGGTTGTGCAATGAAAATAGATATGTAATAGAGCTGAGATAACCTTTTTCTCTGGCTTGTTTTTTATTAACCCCAAATCTTTCCCATATCTGTTTTCAAATACAGCTGCACAAACAATTGCACTAGCACAGCTCAGAAGGCTGAAACATGGATGCAGATATACATTCTGCTTGTGCTGACACTTCTATAGAAAAATATGCTCAATAAATGACACAGCCATGAGAAATAGTTCACATTAAGGACTCCTTTATAGTCTTGATATTCCAGGACACTAGAAAGGTCATTGGGTAACCTGTAGCAGAGAAGCTTTGAGCCTCTTCACTTTCTTCACACCAGGGCATCAAGAAAGCATAAGAAGTGTTTTCCTTACTCCTCTGATCTCTAATAGATTCCAAGGATGTGAACCATCAGCAACCTATAACAAAGAAAACCTCAAGAAACAAATCAAAACAGACAGAACGCTCTCCAAGATCCACTTGGTGCCACCACAGTTTATACAAGTTTTTTGTCCTCCACAATCAGCATACACATTGCTGACTACATAGGCATAAAAAGCTAGGGGAAAGTCAGAAACAGAAAACACAGAATCAATGACCAGTTTTGTTATTTATGAAAATATAAAAAGGGTGAAAGTTTTTTGTCTTCCTCTGCCCTGTCAACTGCAATCACTTCCACAGTAATGCTGTGGTCTGCACTAGTAAGCATGGCACTTAACACTTCTGGATTAAATTAGCAAAAAAAACCCACCTTTTCATTTTGTTATGTTATCATTTTTATTCCCTTGTCTCAACCCTCTGCCTTTGTAGAGAAGGTTAAGAACAGCCCCATGGAAATTTCCAGCACACAGGCTGTGAATCACAGTCCTGGAGGTCTATTATAGGACCCAGTGAAGTCTACAAATAAAGGTTTTATTATGCAGAACTCTAAAAAACACAATGCTGAAAAGGAAAAGAGATATCCAGTGACGTATCTGTGGTAATTACCTGCCAGAAAAAGTTGTGACAAGTATCAGTGAATATAAAGAAAAGACGGTAATAGCAATTGTTCCACTTGAAGAGGTGGACAAACAATAACACTATAGTATGGAGATAATGACAGATAAAGTAAGAGACTAGAGAAAACTTGTGCTCTCTATCAAAAATATAGAAAAATGAAGTGGGATGAAGGAAAATAATAATCAGGATGATGAGAAAAGGGCTCTTTATTAATAATTAAAGTGGAAATCACTGCATTAGTGCCCACCATGGACAATTAAATACTGGTTTATTATTTATTTTAATTACCTGACCAGAAGGCAGTCCACATTAAAAAAATCATTATATGTAGTAACATTAGGTTTCAAGAGGATTAGCACTTTTATAACCTGGATTAACTAGTTTACAACAGCCATAATATTCTTTTAAGTATGTTGGTTCTGTGGATGCTGAGAAATTGGTCTCTCTTCATCAGTTGACTATTGGTTTCCTATCAATCCAAACACTATACTGTTTCACCGTTTCTCTTACATGCTTTATGTTTTAAGATAACCTCATACACACAGTATGCAAAAATGGCATAAATTTTTAGAGTTCCCTCCCCTCAAATGTAGTGTTTACTATCTAAAAGGAAGTAGCCCAAATCATTCATAAGGACTGAAATCATTCAGTCCTTATTCCAACAATTCTCCCAGAGTCAAATCCTCCAACTGCCTTATGTTTCTCAGGTCACTCATACAAGTGTGACTTGCACATAAAAACATCATCAAATCAGAAAATGAAACAGACATTGCAAAGTAAAAGAACCCTCTCTGAGACTGCAAGTTCTGAGCTGAAACACTTCAGATCGCTCTTGTCCCAAAACCATTTTCTATACCTTTATCTGTTTCAGTGAAAGAAGTGGTGAGGTATTTCAGAGCAGAATGTGTCTCATAAATATTAAAACAAAAACAAATTAGTAAAATACAATCTCTTCAGTATCTAATTCACCTCAGACAGTGGAGCAGGGATCAGTACAGATCCCGATGGGGAGCAACAAGTGAAAAAGCCCATCCCTCGGCAATGAAGTTAGACTTGATCTCACTCAGTAGCCATTGCTGTCAGGTGGCCTCACCATCTCATCTAGGCTTAAATGTCTTGACTATCTACAGTACTGTGTTGGGGGTAATAGGAAGCCTGACAAAGTCTCCAGCAGATGCAGTTAGACTAACATGAGAATGATTTTATTTTAACAGCCTATTCCTCCTCAAGTAACTTAAAGCCCTCTGTTGTTCTAGTCCTTCAGTGGTGTGGTTCTGCTTGTGTGGCAACCCCACCAAAACTCCCTTGTGACAGTATTGAAAAGGATGGTATAAATGAAGGGGAAAAAATCCTGTTTCTCATGCTATATTTAATAAGAATCAGAAAAAGCACTGTCAGTCAGCAGTCTCACATAAACAAGTGCCATTCTGGATGTTACCATAAATGAATCCCAAATTATTTTGGAACAAACAAGACGAAAGTACAGATGCAAAAATATATCTGGAAAGAATATACTGAAAAGCAGAAAGGTGACAGGAAAAAAAACATAATTTTGCATTAAGACAGAAAACCACAAAACTTCAGACAGGTACAGAGTTGTGAATTTTGAGAAAAGGAATAAGAGAAATTGATGTCATTTTATGTACCAGTATGGTATTTCACAGAGATTCAGAACGTATTTATAGGCCAAAATCATTTAACTAGCTCAGAAAATGGTATTTTTCTGGGCTAAACCAGCTCCATCACTGGGAAGATTAAGGAAGAATATATCTGAAATACGCACAAGTGTTTCTTTTTTTGGAACGGAACTGAGATCATTAAAAACATCATGAAAACGAAGTTTATCAATTAAGTTCTCCTACTTGTCTGACTAATATCATAACCACATCATTTTTAGAGTTAGACAAGCTCCTTAGCCAAATAGTTATTTATTTATATAAAATAGGACCGTGCTAATAGGAGATACTGCACAAAAGAGCAGATCAGCAGATTTTTCTTAAGATATCTCACTTTTAGTTCAATGATTTGTTGATGCCTAAAGGGAAACAGACCTTTCCAATCCTCCGAGGCCTGAACTGCCTTCTTTTCCTTTCCAACATCTCTGGTACTTGCCTGGCTTCTCAGTGAGCCCATTTGGCTAAATAATTTTCTTTTTTTTAACGTCTTTCTTACTCTTCTAGCTTAGAAAGACTACCAGGCTCTCCAAGGAGTCAGATGAGCACTAGAGCTCACGCAACAGATTAGGCTGACAAAAGCAGGAGAGAAAAGAAGTCCCGCCCTATCCTCAGCTGTGGACTATCAGCCATCCCATGAAACTTCACCTTAACTATATTGCCCTGAGTAAAATGCAGAGTGCAGAGATTCAGATTGAAGTCTCTATTCTAAATTAGACAGAATTAGGATCTACACTCCAGGAAGATGTTCTTCCTACTACAGATCCTTTCCACAGTGAATTAGTCTGCCTTTACATTATCATTCCTTCCCGAATGTAAGAAGGGGGAAGGGGATAAAACCAGGCTTACTAGAGATGAGCCTAGGGGTGGCATGCTGGAGTTGGGGGTGAAATCGATAGCCCAGCTCAAGTGCATCTATACCAATGCATGCAGCATGGGCACCAAACAGGAGGAGCTGGAAGCCATTGTGCAGCAGGACAGCTATGATGTAGTTGCCATCACAGAAACATGGTGGGATGACTCTCATGACTGGAGTACTGCAATGGATGGCTATAAGCTCTTCAGTAGGTATAGGCATGGAGGGAGAGGCGGTGGGATGGCTCTGTATGTTCGGGAGTGTTTTGATTGTATAGAAATCAACGATTGTGAAGACCAACTTGAGTGCTTATGGGTAAGGATGAGGGGGAAGGCCAACGAGGAAGATACCCTGCTAGGAATCTGTTATACACCACTCAACCAGGATGAAGAGGCAGATGAAACATTCTGTAAGTGACTAGAAGAACTCTCGCAATCGCAAGCCCTTGTTCTTGTAGGGGACTTCAACCTACCGGACATCTGCTGGAAGTGTAACACAGCAGAGAGGAAACAGTGTAGAAGGTTCCTGCAGTGTGTGGAGGATAACTTCCTGACACAGCTGGTGAGTGAGCCCACCAGGGAAGGTGCCTTGCTTGACCTTCTCCTCCAGAGAAGGACTTGTGGGAGATGTGATGGTCGGAGGTCGTCTTGGGCTTAGGGACCATGACATGATAGAATTCTCAATTGTGAGTGAAGTAAGGAGAGGGGTCAGCAAAACTGCTACCATGGACTTCCGGAGGGCAGACTT
>NW_010512625.1:0-262 GCF_000687285.1 Phaethon lepturus | reverse complement strand
TCTCGGGGAAGGTGACCAGCCTGGCTGAACAGGGAGATTTTGCTGGGACTCAGGGAAAAGAAGAGAGTTTATCACTTTTGGAAGAAGAGGAAGGCAACTCAAGAGGAGTACAGGGATCTCGTTAGGCCAAGCAGAGACAAAATTAGAAAGGCAAAAGCCCAGCTAGAGCTCAATCTAGCCATAATCATAAAGGATAATAAAAAATGCTTCTACAAATATATTAACAACAGAAAGAGAGGCAAGGAGAATATCTATCCCTTAT
>NW_010512624.1:56269-61444 GCF_000687285.1 Phaethon lepturus | reverse complement strand
CAACCTAGTGTTTCTGTGATTCTGTGAAGTACCATATCCTTCATCTATCATTGTGGCCATGCCACCAGAGGTCATTGACGTCCTTTAACTGAAGAGGGTTCCCTGTTTATTTTAAAGGCACCTTGCAACTCCCACCTCAATGCCTGGTCCCTTCTTCTCCCTCTGTTCTGCACTTGCTTTTATCTTCTGAAACAGTCAATCCCCTTTGTCTCCTTTTGTGTCTTTGTTTTGGTACTTACAGAGTCTAGTGATAAATATCATCCCCATACCTCCGTGAGGGTGCTAGTCTCTGTGGTGGAAGACACCACCCACACAGGCTTGTGTGACCTTTTCGTGCTATTACATGCCAAAAGTCCCTTCCTACTACACATATTTTGAACTAGATTTCCACTGCTGTCTTCTGTCTCCTTTTATTGCTGTACATACTCAAGACTTACCTACAACAGAGCACACAGGACCATTTCAACCATGTCATCCTAATAGACTTGCTTTAACCCTTCACAAATCCTCTTCCCCCTACTCCAAACTTTGTTCACAACTTTTGGAGGGGGCTCATTTAATTTGTAAAGAATGAAATAAGGTGGCACAGGTGATTACTGCTCATTTCAGGGTTTCTTTCAGTGCTTGAATCACAAAGGAATTATGTCTGTTGTAAGTGCAGCTTCCATAAATGAGTCTTTAACTCAGTCCTGAAAACTCACAAGTCTGTATTTGATTCACTACCAGCTTTACCAGGCTCGTAGAGGACGTATTGCACAGCAATAGTGCCTGCTATCTATATCAGCCATGTGTATGTCATGATCCATTTCTCTGGTCCTGAAAGCAAATGCTGCAGAACAGGTCCGTAAGGCTGAATTCCCTTCTGTCCCCAAAAAACAGCGAGGTCTCCTTGCATGCTACATGTTGGGAATATCCTCTTGCAGGGCATTGCTGGGGAAAGTGCTAATTAGCATGGGCCAAAAACTACCCAGGAGCGTGATAGTAATTGGAGAGTGTGGACAGTGCTCAATCTTATGCCTTGCTCTGTTTAGTGTACTAGCAGAGGTTTAGGCTTTAAAAAAAACATCTACCACATAGAGTCAAATTCTGCTTTTTTTTCTGCATCAGTGTTCACCAATAATATAATCTAAATGCATCAAACCATCTTATTGTTACAAACACATAATTCGGGGCTACATTTGGACTCTTCTTCTGTGAACTTACCACCCAATTCTCATCTTTCTCAGGTCAAACTAGTGTTGGCTGCTGATTTCGCCCCTGGTTCTCTGGATCATGGACCACTACAACAAATTCAACCATTAACTTTAGCTCACCAGTCCATATTCAACAGCTTCCAAGGGTAGTGTCAAAGGTGGTGGAGCAATTCATATCAATTGGAATAAAATTTTACCACCCTTCATCTTCATGCTACCTGCCATCATGAATTTACCATTGAGTTCAGAGAGAGCACTTTCAGATTAAATTATTACTTTGGTATTAAGTGGTATTAAATAGTGGTAGGGATATCTAAATAAAGGTGCATGAAAATACTGAAATCACAAGCAGGAAGCCAGCACGTGGTTGACCAGCTAATTTTAAATGAAAGTTTGGGGATTTTTCAGAGTACAAGAACTCTGCGTTTTAGAGAAAAGCAGACTTTACAAGAGGCACATCTCTCCTGGCTGCACGCAAGCAGAGAGGTTGCTGATATGGAAAATTACTTGGCCATTGGCCAACATATATTTAGGTTCATAAAAAAGGGAACGAGAAAACGGGAAGAAATCTCAAGGTAATACATTGACTAGTTATTATCACAGGGGACAAAAAGAGACAGTAAATCAAAAGAGTTTACAAAAGGATATGAAATATACATCAGTTAAAGATGTGTTCAGTGACAGAGCATCATCTGTGATATATCTTTCTAGGGAATAACAAAGCAGAATAAAAAGGCTTGGGTGCACAGGGCAAAATGAAATGAAGGAAGATAAAAGATAAAAGATGCACAGATATAGTCACCCAGGTAGACAGTAAATTATAAAAATATAAGAATTAAATAATAAGTATAATATAATATGTATTTAAGTAAACTATAAAGATATAATTCTTTTCAGAAGCTGCCAGTCCTGGCTTAAGTCCCCTCTTTCTGAAGCCATCTTACTATTGCCTTTGAAGAAGAAGCTGGCCAAATGGTGGACATTCTTTGAAAAAGTTCTCGTAGAAAAAGCTGTGTGTCATAGAACTGAGTTACAGCACCCCAAGCTAAACCCCACCTTAGACTAGAATAATGCTCTGGATTTGCTACCACACTATTTCCTTCTGCCCTAATACACCTCCATGTCATTACTTTGGGACTAGCTCATGGTGTTTAAAACAGATTTCTCAGCAGTTAGCCAGAGGGCCAGTTTCAATCCGTGCAACCGAGGGGTTTGGCTCAGCCGGTTTCCCCAGACCTTCGTTGCCACATTGCTCCAAGTGACTGTGGTGGGAAACACGCAGCAGCCACACTGCTCCCAGATTTCTCAGTGTCTGAATACAAGAGGCATAACTTCCCTCAGTTTGCCTTGCTTTGTGGCTGTCATAATTTCCTGCCCCTGGGAAAAGAGGCCATCAGCCCACAGTGGGTAGCGGACAAAAGGGATGAACTGAGTTGCCCAAGGTAATGGTGATGAGCGCGGTCACTTTGGGCACTGAAATGTCTCTCCACTGCTCAGCCCATCCCTTTCATCACATATAGGCAATATTTTTGGATGTAGATTAAACTGAGACAACAGGATTTAAAAATGTGATATGACTGTCTCTGTGTTTTGCCTGCCAAATTCAGCACTCCTTCATGAGTATGCACAAGTGAGTCACGACAGGGAAGAAATCAGACTGGACTGAACAGGCATGATGTGACCTATGTGTTACGCCAAAACTGCAGTGTAGCTCCTGTTTCTCCTCCATCCTTCGTTTTTTTCTGATTTTAATGTGAGAAGAAACAACAAATAAGATAGATTTTTCTTCTATCTGGGTGTCATACAGTCAGTCATTCCACATAATCCTTCCTTTTTTTTTTATAGCTGAAGACCTTTACTCATGCACTTGCCGGCTTATGTTGCACAGTTACTGACCAACGCTATTGCCATCTCTTTTCTCATTCTTAGATGTGCAACTCTTTCCTCCTGGGATTTCAAAACTCCCATGTATACAGCAGGCCTGATTCTGTATTGGCATACCTTTCACCACAGCATTTGACCTGGCACAGCCTTGCATAGACATAATATTGAGCAACACGACATGGTCTGTAAAGGCTCTTGTGATATCACCGGGTATAAGTAATCACAGTGATGGACAAAAGCCCATCTGCTGTAAATCAGAGCTCTTCTATTGACTTCAGTGGAGCTATGCCAATTTATACCAGGGGAGAACTGCTCTTGCTATTATTAATGCATCCTTATCCTTTTGGCCATGTATTTTATGATACAAACAGAAGAAACCATGGAAAAGAAACTACCCCTTCAGTAATGTCTCATTGATCCCAACTGAACAATTCACAGTATCAGAAAGGTAAGTAGGGATGGAGGAAACTGTGTTTTTAAAATGTCAACAAACATCTGGTCCCCATTTGTGAGAATTACTGAGTCTTCTTCAGTCCCTTAACCCTTTTGCCCACATTGTATCTGTGCTTGCATAGTTTATGAGTTTTACCTTCGGAATTCTTTTAATGAATGAAACTTGATATAGAAAATTAATCTTTTCTTTTTTTCAGCCCCTTCCAAGAATTAGGAGAAAGATAATTCAAAGAGCTCCCACCTCACACTCCTCCCTGATGCCCACATCACTCCAGTTTAGGATTGTGTCAACATTTCCGACATAAACCTTTCAACTTCAGAGCCAGTATTCCACCAGGCTGGGAACGTGGTAGGTAAGGTGACAGCTTGGGAGTAGTTCTGTGACTAAGGTCATTCAAACCTCCTAACAACATTTGGGGTTGGGGAGGATATGTAAGTTGTCCCAAAATTGTCCAGTGAGAACTGATTTTTGAAAGAAGGATTCTTAGATTTGGGAGCTTTTGTCTGGTATTTCCAAGAGTTGATTTTCAGAAACTTCAGAGTATCGACTGACTGGTTACCAAACTGTAGATACCCCAATTTGGGTGCCCAAAGGCAAAAATGCCTGTATTTCACTATAGACTTTTGATATAATTTTGCCTCTGGCATACAGACTCCTTTTTCTTTTTCAATTATAGCTAAGGCGAGGCAGGGTGTTAGTCTAGATGTGAAGCCCGATTACATGAATGATTTCTGAGTGGGAAGAGACTAAAACTCTCTCTTCCAATTTCTTAGATCAGCCACTGTACTTCTTCGGTAGGGCAGCTTGAACCAAGGTTAGTCTCCACTCCCATTGAGAGGAAATCCTGTTATTTGAACTTGCAAAGCTGAGAAGGGGTTGGCAAAACCTATGGTGCCAAAGTATCTTGTCCAGCCATGCACTTGACCACAAATATATAGCCCTGGGAGGACTAGCCTCCTGTAAGCCCACTACTATAAATATCCCCAGATGTGCAGTTCTGCCTAATTCACACTTCCCATAAGACAGGGGCAGGGGAGATGCTGAAATCTCCTGTAATGTGCCAGCAGCCGCTATTTCACCTTTGCAGATCAACTGTGTACTGGTGGGACTGTGTGCATCAGCTGATAGTCCTCGCAGTGCTGCTGGAAAATCCCCTTTCCCCAAAAGGGAAGAAGAAAAGAGAGGACCTGGAAAGCTGGTGCTAGAGAAATGGAGATTAAACACAGAAATGCCTGAACAAACACGTTTTCAGGTGTCTTAGGTTGAATCCCAAGTTAAATCAAGTGTTTGCAGCACAGGCTCCCCTATAGTCTCCCTGAAAGGACGATAATAAAGTTGGAGCAGTAACCAGACTTATATCAGCATGGTGCTGAGCAATGGTGAAAATTTCAAGGTTAGATATCCCAGGTGTGTGTCTCCTGGCAGCGGGGAACATCACGGACTTCTGCTCTGCACCCAACTGCCCATCGTACACTGGTGTCAAGGTTGTGCTCAGTGCTGCTGTATCAGAATATTTAGCTTTATGAAAAAATCTGTCATTTTACAACTTCTTCCTAAATTTGAGATTATCCCCCAACCCCCCCCCCCCCCAAAAAAAAAAAAAAAAAAAAAATATTGTTATCCCCCAAAAACAACACATTGTAT
>NW_010512624.1:50042-56088 GCF_000687285.1 Phaethon lepturus | reverse complement strand
AGGAATGCCCTTTAAAGGTCTGATTTAGAGATGGACAAAGTATCCTAATTACCACTGATTAGAATTGGAATAAGAGGAGCTGCACATCTATGAAATTCAGGCCTCAGATGACTATCAAATAATTAAGAATAGTTAGCAGCAGCTGCTAACATAAAACTTCATCAGAATTTCACATGCTGGCACAGACTGGGGTGTCTTAAGCAATAACAGAAACTGAGTTATACAATCAAAGCGTATAGGGATAAATTCTGTTCCTGATAAAATCTGCAGGGAAATTGCCATTGAATTCACTATGACCACCAAGATGTGCCCATAATTATTAGCAATGCATGAAACTCTTTGGACACTCGGTAAGGCTGCATAGATGAACTGCTGTGCTTCAACAGGGAGGAACTGGACTTAGCGTGACAAGTTTGTTGGCCTCATGACAGGAATTGTCCACAGAACAGCAATTCCATTTTACCACAGTTTTTGAGGTTGTGGAATTTGTTTTCCCTTCACATTGGAGAGAAGAAAAAGAGGAAAATAAAAAGCTTTGCGTTTGCCAAAAAATATTTTTGGCAAATTAAATGACACCAGAATTTTAATGACGCTTAATGACTATCCTTGTAACAGAGACCTGGGGGTCTGCTTCTCCTTGAATGCTCTCCTTGACCAGAGTCCTGAACCTCAAAAATCTCTCCAAGAGAAGTGTCAACAAAATAGACACTTCTCTACAAAATGCTTCAGCTTTGATGCAACATGTTTTAACAAAATGTATTTAATTAACAGCTCTAATTAGAATGTAGTGTGCAATTCCAGAGGTGAAAAGAAACTCTGCTGCATACCAAGAACCTTCCATCACAAGCTAAATTCTCCTGGGGTTTTTTGGGTCCCCTGTCTTTCTCAATTGTGGTTAGCAGTAGGCATTGACACTATCAATATCCACTTGCAGAAACAAAGCCTTTAGGCCAATTGCACTGCATTTTTTGTAGAAAAAAATGTTTTAAGCAAAATATAGTGTCTGGTTGATCAAAATCATCAGAAATTTATGTCAAATATGGCAGTTTGGGATAAAAAAAACCTTTGAATCAATTTGCCTCAAAATATTGGAAACAAAACCTTCCAGATTCCTGTTTTCAAATCATGTTTCATTTTCAAATTCAGATGCGTTGAGTATGTCAATAGATATAATAAAAATCAAATATTTCATTTATGGCCAAAAAAAATGTTTCTTTCTTCACAAGTTCATTTTCATTTTCATTTTGGTGAGGAAAGTCCCACAAAGAAAAGCAATATTATTTCCAGGTGATTTCAGAATAGTGGTTTAGCCCCTGAGGCTGAATAAACCAAAGCCACCAAGTCACTGCTATCTATACAGCTTTTCTGGTTGATCGGTTTCTTTTTGTTTCCCTTTTTATAGTTTTTGAGACAGGCTAGAAAGTGGGACTTAGGGTGGCAAACGCAAAAATAAAAAAGCAAAACCAAAAAGCCCAATATTTGGAATTTTTTCAGGATGCCTCCCTAGCAGTTTGACCTTTATATTTTTGTTAATGCTGTTGTTCTTTCAGCAAAAGCCTGGGACTTGCATTCTCAGGACAAATGGAGCAGTAACGTCATCCTCTTGCGGTTAAGGAAACCTCATAACTCTTCTTGAATCAACCAGCGTGCCCCAAGATCGAGAGGGTGTCTCGGGCCCTCTCCTTCAAGCCACACTTCCAGAAAAGAGAGCGTTATTCTCTCTTCAAGAAGGACTCAGGCTAACTGAAGAGGTGACTACCTCCGCACCATCCAAAGGAGATCACCTCTGCCTCTCAGCTGAAGGGATCTCAAATCTAGAGGCGAAGCTGAAGATAGGCGCCTTCCCTCCCTTCTTTCAGTCGAAATAAGCCGAGTAGATCTACCAATATAAATACTGTGTGCCTGAGAGATACCACTTTGCCTGAAACGGTTGGACCATGCATTCAAGGTTCCATATCTTGAATGCAGAAAGGGGGAAGAAACAAGAGCCCCAAGTCTCACCTTGTTTCTTTTGAGGAACAAGCCCTTCTGCTAAAAATAGCCTGGAGCAATCCCTTTCCTTGAGGAGAACAAGGAATATGACTGTGATGAGTAAAGTCTTGCAATTCTGCAGACTTTCAAAAGGCTCTCATAGATAGAAGAGACCAAATCTGATGGAAAGTTAATGAAACTTTCACTCCTAAATCTCTTAGGTCCTTTTGAAACTTTACTCACTTATCTTCAAAGCACTGTTCAGGCATAAGCCTTGGCAATTTGTGTGGGTGATACTATATAGGGATTAACAGCCATTTTATAGATGAGGAAACTGAGGTGAAGTGACGTGCCAAAGGCCACACAAGAAGTCGTGTCAAAGAATTCAGATGGAGGAGGATTAGTAAAGTGAGAGAGGGGTGTTTCATCACTTAGAGAATTTTGGAAAGAAGAAAGTTTTTTTTGAGTGTTCATCAGATTTGTAATTAAAATTCTGGGATGTTCGGAAGCAAAACACTATCATCCTCTTAAAACTTCTAATTTTGAATCAGGTTTTTCTGTTCTTGGGTGGGTTTTTTCCTTCTCTTTCCTGTTTCTGCTGCTTTTTATTTTCTATATTTTTTAAAAAGAGAGTGGAGAGAGACAGATCTGAGATAAAAATGAAAGATACAGATCCAAAAACCAAAAAGATGGGAAAACATTCTGTATGATTGGGCATCTTGCTGTGACTTAAGAAACAGAAAGCAGAAAAACTATGTGAAAGTGGCTAATAATAATGGGGATATCGTGGCCCAATCGCTTGAGGGTGTAAAAGATGCAAGGTTTACAGAAAGAGAAAATATCAACTGATATGGTTGGAAAAAAATAACACAAGTTCTGGCGCACGTAAATCTCTCAGATCTGAAGCTGGCAGTAAACTTCAGTCTAACTAGAAGCCTGAGACATTTGCTGTGTGCATAAGTTAATTATGTTAATCATCTAAACAACTGGAGAGAAAAAGGTGGCTCGTGCGTGCGGAGCAGAAGCGGGCGCCATCGGGGCAGAGGTGATAAGGTTTTACTCCCTCTTGGACACCAAGAAGCATGGGTAATTGCCTATGGAACCGTAAGGGATTATCTGGCAGTGTGAGGGAAATTATAATGTGCAAAATGCAGTTACGTCTTTAAAACAGCGAGCTCGGGTTCCAGTAGCCAGTGCAGCGCAGAGCAGCTCAGCCTAATTACAAGCATTTGCTTTGCTTCATACCCTGGTTTTTCAGCCCACACAGTGTTCCCTGAAACTACGGCTATCCTACCAATGGTACTGCAACAAATTAATTTAAAGGCAGCTCGGGGATACCTGCATGAGCTTTAGTGACTGCGGTATAAACATCCCCAACTGTGGGTCAAAGAATGGGAGCGAAGAATGGGTGACTCACCCACTAAGACAGGAGTGTGCCAGGCAACGTCTTTCCAGGAAAGCGTGGAAGGAACTAACCTGTCTCCCAGACATGGGCACTGGTTGGGCTGGAGTTGGCTGGTAGGATGTTGTGGGGGAAGTAGCTGTTCAAAAGCTAAAAGTGCCATCCCTTCCACGCTGGGGAAAAACTTAAGGCATGGTTAAAAGGCAACGTTTGCCTGGTAAAAAAGGCATAAGCAAGAGGACTGTCCAGGTTGACGTGACATCTTCAAACTCTTCCACAGGTCAGAGTACAACCCCTCTGTGAAGAAACTAATGCACTAATCCCCGCTTAATGGAAGGGACCTGCTAAAGAGAAGCTAAATAGCCTACCCAAAGAGAGGCTGAGTAACTTGCCCAAGAGTTAGAAGGCATGAATCACCTCTGTGAAATTAGGACCCCCTCTCACTGGCTGCAGAAGTCAGTGGGGAGTTCAGGGTTGGATACGTTTGGTCATGTTTTAAAAGTCCTTTGACACTTAAAGCATGTTTAGGTTTCTTAGAATACCTCTCCAGCCCAGATCCTTGGAAGTACTGACGCACCCAACTCCCACAGACATCAGCCTCATCTTTAACTGGTGGCCTTTCAAAATCTGACCCTGATTTGGTACTTCAGGGCCCTTGGCCTTGTTTCTCAGAGGTGTTGAGGGATTTCTGCTCAGCATCAGGTCTTTCATCACCTGCCCCTTAAATCTCTATCCTGAGCACTTGGGGCTAGTGGCCTGGTCCCAAGCCTATCAGTGCCAATAGAAAGATTTCTATTGGCTTCAATGGGCCTTGGAACAGTCTTTAAATCCTTAAATAACCTGCTCTGAAAGAGTCTATCCCCAAAATTAATCAAGGAAAGGAAGGTCTGTGAAAACACAGCCATCTACGTTCCCAGCTCCCTCCCAACCCCTCCCTTCCCCTCCCCCACGTTTCAAGCACTTCTGCAGGTGATTTCTGTAATTTTAATTAATTTTAATTGCCTGATTAATTTAATTGAAACACCACGGAAATTAAATGCACACATTATGGTGTGTAATTAACATTAAGGCAATGACACAAACTGGCCGGAGTGGAGCGAAGGTCTACGCTCTGTTAGTGATTCATACTCTTCTATTGCTGGTGCTCAGGAACACGAGTTTGGAAGGAGTGTGAGACAGGGGCTGGTTTTGCAAGAGGTGCTGCTTGCTGGGAGAAAGCCACAGCAGGCTGGGATGAATTATGGGTGGCATGGCATGAAGCCTTGTTGATGAAACCTGCCTTGATCTGGAGGGTTTCGTCATGCCACCTGGTGAAATGAATGTGGGGTATGGGGTGGGGTGAGGGAGAAGGAGTATCCAGAGCTTTCCTCAACAGAGAAGAAAACCTTCTCAAGACAATGCAAAAACATCAATAATTAGGATAAAATTTCCCTTTTACAAGAAGTGTAAAAGCTGCCTTTTTGGAAGAGGGCTATGTTCAGTCTTTCCATCTGTGCCAGGAACCATAGATGTATTTGCATTTTAATTTTGAGTGTTCATTAGAGTCATTTTTTTATTTTCCTAACCTGAGGCCTTTTTTATTATCAGGAGGGTGGATGGATACTTTCCGCGATAAGATCTTGTTTGCTGGGTTTTTTCTTGTGTTGTGCCTTTTTTTTTTTCCCTCGCTTTCTTTCTCTAACCTGGTGTGTCAAATTCCAGTCTGTGTGAAAGGTGAGGGCGTGTTGGAGAAGACAATGAAATGTTCTGCATATGCAGGGAACTCTGGAAAAAGCTCAGGGCTTTGCTCGTCCCACCCCGCTCCACCCCTGCCACTCCCAAAGAGCAACACAACACTGATCGGTGAGATCATTGCTCTGAGGGGGTAATAAAACAAAACCAGAAAGAGTAATTTAGCAGCTCTATATATGGAAAAATTGGCCAGTTTTATGCAACCACTGACTACTGCAAAGATGCCAAGCTGACAGAGGTAGACCAGATAGGATCTTTCAGATCACTTCTGTTAAAGGCAGGGAGACTCCTCTTTACACATTTTATAGGATTGACACAAATAAATAATTTTGACCATTTTTCTTATCTGTTTTACAGAAGAGTAAATTCAGAATAACTCTCTAGACTTTAATTGAATCATCCTCCCCTTTAAGCTGGTGCAAATGAAGAAGAATCAATCCCTAAGACTCTAAATTTCTACCACTTACCATTAGCATATCCATTTAAGAGAAAATTATGGAGGCTTTCCCAAGACAATAAAATTCCCCATTCTCTTTTCACAGTTACAAGTTCTTCCAGGCCCATCAGACTTTTCTGTGGCCACCCCTGGCTCCCAGTCTGCCAGACCATTCCCAGAAATAATGTGCCCAGCTGCACATACAAGCATGTTCTTAGCACTTTCCAGGACATGGTATGGCGTTGCCAGTCAGCGGAGTGTGAATAACTGTCTGTTCTGCAGGTAAAAAGCCCCTAATGCAGTTTAAAAAAAAATATATATATATATAGTTGCACACAAAGGAGGAGTAGAAGTCATGGTTTTGTTCTGTTCTCTGCAGAATGTCCCAGTGGATCAAAAAATATCACTTTTAAAAAAACAAGGTCAGATGTCCACCTCAGCACCCAATAGCTGGAGAAGAGCCATCCCATCCACGTAATTGTAACGTAGTGATAAGAGCTTTCCTT